>NC_056727.1:245349958-245504958 GCF_019279795.1 Protopterus annectens | reverse complement strand
AGTGGACTACAGAGGGCATGGCACCCTGTCCATCAGTACAATAGGCACATTCATGCAGACACTGCACCTTCACTGTGTTCCCCACTTCACCTGCAACACCTGTGGTGCCATCAAATGTGAACTACAAAAGACTACCATGCCTTAAACGCATACTCTGTATGGACAGATGCCACTGATACCAGGGAATACCTGTATCATGCTATCAATGTAGGTGCAGAGTCAAGCTTCTGTCCATTACCTGTTCCCACCACATGAGGCCAGGACTGGCACATCTGATGATAACAATCTGTATACACAACATGGGCCAGACACCACAGATACAGTTCCACATGTCACTGTACATGCATGTGGGACATGTGCACATCCCAGACACCATCCATGTCATGGACTAAAGAACACATACATGACAAGCAATGCACAGCAATGGCCACACACAATAGTTACCCAGGTGACTGGATGGTGAATACAATACCCACCTTTGTTAGCCAATCCAGACACTACACCCCTGAACCACACTGCAGACCATTGTCATGTGGCCTGCTGCCAAGGTATACCCATCACCTAGCCTTGTATAGCCTTCTGGCACATTCAACCACTACACACCCGTGAAGCAATGCACCCATGCATGTCATTACTGGCACCCTGTATCTGTGTTTATGGTTTATGATGCTTCTGACCAGATTCAAACTCACTACAACCCCCATTTGCATACTGAAGCATGATGTCTGATGTCAGACACCTCCACATACCCTTTGCCCATATAACTTCTGGATAACCCACTGTGATGCATGTGATACCTGCACAGTACTGCATTGTGGCGAACTATCTAGTGAGGAGGTGTATTCCTGACCCTGCCAGTGTGTCAATGTGTTTGGGTCCCTGACAGAGTGTGGCTGTGTTGATGCTGACACCTGTTCATGCAGACAGGCATGTGTACTACACCTACTGTATCGCTACAATATCACTGTTGCAGATGTCCCTCATCATCACATACACGTTTGGAGAGCTCCTCAACATGTAAGCTATGTGCCGCATCCAATAACTGCATAGACATGTGATAGCAATACATAGTCACTCACGGGTTTGATACCCTGTACTGGTAGGTGCATGACACAAACATGCTTAGGATTTACTCTCCCACCCCCTCTCTGACCTATCTTTGCCTCTGTCTGCCTCTCTCACTCCCTCTGTGGTGGATGTGGAGATGTACACCTGCTTTGCTTAAGCAGCATATGTTTTGTAAGTGATACTCATGATCAGCTGATAGCCTCTGCATGAATTGCAGCCCTCCTCTAGCTGATTGCATGTGGAACAGCTGTGGTAACATTCCCATAGCCAATTGCATGGAAACACTCTCCAATATCTAGGAACATCATGTTGGTGTTGGGCCTTTTCATGCACTGTTAGCAGGACCTAGATCTGTTGTTTGGCAAACAGCATCAAAGATGGATTGGGGATTTACCTCTAACAACATACACTGTGAAACAGGCCAATACACAGGAGGGGGATGTGTCTGACATGACTGCAGAATGTAAGTTTCGCTATTCTGCATTTGCAGTAATGTTGGTTTAACAGGGTGTGTGTGGATATGGCTGGTCTACATGTTTTAATATCTGTCATGACAGTGCTATGTGTCTGAGGAAACCCCCATCTCTAGGGTCATCTGCAGACTGGGCAGTGTGTGGTGCCATTTGTTTCTTGTGTTACTCACAGAGCACCTATCTGTGAACTACAGAAGCATAGTGTGAGGATTGCAGACAGTACATGGTGACAGACTTGAGAGCTACTGACTTCATATCCCTCACAGGACATATGTCACAACAAACCCTGTTACAACAGTAAATGTATGAGGTTATCACAGCAACATGTTATTATTGGGCCTGTATTTGTGCCTCCAGCCACAACTCTGTCAACCTGTGTACAAATGTCATGAGGTAAGAGGTGCATATGTTCTGTACTCCATAATTTATTGACATCATATCTGGTAACAAGCCAGTGAGATATCAGACTGAGACACATGTTATGTATAGCAAGGGTTATCTTTGAGGACATAGCCTGAGCATTCTGTGGTTGTGTGTACAGTACTGAAGTCTGTGTACTTATGGTGATTGTCAACAGTGTGTGTATTGTGAATAAGTACTTTGGCCTGCATACAGACTGTGGTAGATGTCACTGTTCTTGGTCCTGTTCTATCTGATGTTACATGCTGCTCCACTGTATGTTACCTTATCGGCTTACATGTTTGTAGGGCCAAACACACACATGTCCCATACCACAGACAGGCATCAGACCACATTGTGTAGAGGCCCAGTATATGTAGGGTTAGTGTGCGGGTGGCACATATAAGGATGGTGTTGAAAAGATATTCATATACTGTAATATTATGCTAGCTACCATATGTGGTTGTGGCTGTGTTCACATTGGTTGTGGTTATGCACTTTCACACAGGCATCTGTTACTCTGTGCTGTGACATGCCTGTAGAGCCTGCTATATATGCAGGTACATGTGCATTCCCCCATAAGAAATGTAGGCCAGTGTTGTGGCAGTCTGCCTGTAGCCTGCATAGTGCTTTGTAACATGCCTATCAGCTTAGTGTACTTACCCAGTGTGATGTTATGTCCAGATACTTGCCAGATGTACTGCTGCCAGGCCACCATAACAGTAATGCTTATCAGAGAAAGCAGTGGGATACTGTACAGATGTATGTCACTAACTAGTGGTTAGTATGTGGCCATGGCACCTCTGTACCAGCGGTTAATATGTGTCAGGACAGACCGGGGTGTGTGAATGCATAACCTATGGGGCAAATGTATACCAGTGTTTACGTGATATACCCGTATACATGGCTATTAGCATCCACATTGTCAGGCTCGGTACACATGTCTTGCACTAAGGGGTTCTGTGTATACCTCTGGACTGACCAGAGTATATCAGACTGTACACATTTATTGGCCATATCTCTGCTGTATTCCACAGGATTGTTACTGTGCTAGCAGTGGTGCTGTACTTTGATGTTCTTAGAATGTCTGTGGCCAATGGCGCACTTGTTATAACCAGATGTGACCTCCCTCACACAATATGTCTGTGAAGACAACCCCTATCACAGTAGCATTACTCTACATATATATCTACAATACATACCTGACATCCCCTTGCACTAAGAGGTTGCATCTGTTGGGGCTGAGGTATGGCTCCACTCCATGTTCAGGACATATGGTGAACATATATGTATATATACTTATCCATATATCTATATAGATATATACAAATATACATATTGGCATACATAGATGGATATGTATATGTACATATATATATATATATATATATATATATATATATATATATATATATATATATATATATATATATATATATATATATATATATATATATATATATATATATAAACACTCAGATATATACATATACACAGCAATATACATCTACACATATACAGATATATAGATACATATGCACATATACTTATAGATATCTACATAGATATTGACAGTCATAGGTATATTGGAATAGATCTATATGCACATATAGTTATTTATATCTACCTATATATCTATATAAATAGGCATATCTGTACACATAAGGTGTGCATACATATATAGCTATATATACATATATCTATATATATATATATATATATATATATATATATATATGTGTGTGTGTGTGTTTGTGTGTGCACATATGAAGAGATGTACACATGGCCATATATATGTTGCACTATACAGATGTGTTTACAGACATATGTATGAATATACATATGAATGCACATGTAGACATATATCAACTGATTTTATATATATATATATATATATATATATATATATATATATATATATATATAAAACCTGTCATGTGTAAGCCTCACAGTTGTGTATACAGTCCCAGATGTATCTCACTGTAAGTATCAGTTATGTGTACATTATGATAAAACAGCATATGTTATGCAACAATCATATTAATAACAAGTACTACACAATTGTGAAAGTAAAGGCAATTGTTCAATACTAATCAATATGTGTATTGACAGATATATTGGAAAAGCAACAGCTGTCTTCACAGTGGTCATGCCGTACTGGTTAAGGATTGTGGCTTTATTGTACAGGGTCCTGGATTTAAGGGATGTTCATTCTTTTGCTGGGTAGAACAAGGGCTGTTGGATACAGAGTGGTTTAGGCAGTTTTGAACAGCTTTAAGTGCGTTTCCGTGAGTTTGCGCAAAGCTAAGCAGTTTTAAGCCACAGATATATGTATGGTTGCTTACACAGTGTAGGCTTCACTTACCAGTGCACCAATCAGCTTAGCTGTTATATTGTAGCAATGTTGATACCTGCTAAGCATGGCTTAGCCCTGGTAACCAGGTCACACCACCCAGTCTGATAACATAACAGGGTAATGATATCTGTAATAAGTGTATGTTATGCCATGTACAATACATGCGCCAATGTGCTGTAATTACAGTAGCAAGGGGTGTGAGTGTCATGTGTAGGACACAGATGTATATGAGGCCTGTACAGCATTGTTATCTGTGTGACTGTGGTACATACAGGGATAGTAGCCCAAGGTACATGCTGTCACACTGGCATAACTTCATAGGTTCATTGATTAGTACTAGGCTAACTGCCCTTGTGAGCCATTTTAAGCCTAGCCAATTACCCCATGTGAGAGTCAAACCCTGCACCTTGTGTTTGTAAGGCAAACACCTTAACTATTATGCCAACCTCCCACCCTGGGAATGTAGTGTATCATGGTGGTACTACTGTTGACAGTGCCTACCCAGGCAAGAGTAGAGTGCTAAATGTAGTACTGACAACAGGCACACCTGCAGGTATAGCTGGACTCTGAGGCCTCCCTGTTGTATCCCTGGCATGTGAGCTGTGTCACAGTATATAACCCCTACTGGGTAATGATCCGACGTGGAATGTAACTGTAGACTACCGTCTGTACAGCACATGATAGTGAGGACTCCTGACATGTAGGTATGGCATACACATTGTTAACAAATGTTTATCTGTCAAAACATTCATCCTACTGCATAGCTACTTGCCAAGCTGATGACTGTCAGTCCTTGTACAGATGAGATAGCAGATATCCAGCTGGGATGTGTGCAGGTATCATAAGCTTGATTTACACTGACATGTCTGCTCAGCTGTGTAAGATCTAGCACATATTGGAGATAACACCCTGTATGCACCACATGCCACTGGTACCTCCACTGTACTATCACAGTCAACATAACATGCTTGGGTACAGGTCTCCATCACAGACACTAACCATGTGTTGTAATGCATGTTGCATGCATGCAAACATAATCACCTCAGTGGCCATGTGCAGGAGGCACCTGGAGGAATGGCTGATGCATGTCACTCTCTCCCTGAGGATTATCACAGTAGTGTCTGTCGATAGATTGCCAGCTGCCACATGGCACATGGCAGGACACCACTGTACATACAACCCCTACACAACCCATCTCTCCTTGGACAATAGCTAGGTACACATCCTCATTAGTTCTTGAAGGAAGAGAATTGATTTGGTAACTAAGACTAGATGCCTGCCATCATCCGGGCATAAATGATATATTATCTATAACGTGTATATTGAAATTCAAGAGTTTAACTAGATAATATTTAGTGTGTCAAATGATTCCCAATATGACATACATATATATGTATAACATGATAAGAGGACAGCTACAAATATAAACAAATAGGATAGTTTAATACTATTTGATTTTGTAGAAGTCTTCGGTAGTAGTTTTTTATAGTCGGTAGTGGTGTAGATTTGTAAGACACCCAGGGTCATTGATGGTCTATTTTTATTTATTTTATCTATTCCATCTTTTTACATCAAAAATATTTTAGTCTATATTTCATTAAATCTAGCAATATGCTTGTTTATCAAATATGGAACATCTATTTGTTTTATATGTTTCTAATTGGTGTCAGAGCTTTCTTTGACCAATATAATATTTGTAAATGCTTTTAAATGCATTCAATGATATATTCATACATTTTTTATATAAATATGTGAGGGTATTTAAGGGGTGGCGACTGAGTGACATTATTTCCATTCTTATTCTTTTTTTTTGGAGTTTTCTGAAGAAGTTGGTGTATTACAACCGATGAAAAACTTGTGAGGAGCTTAAACCCAATAATGTTTGTACTTTTTTCATTTTGGCATTTTGAAGACTTATTTTGCAGTTCCCGAGGTAAGGAGGAGTGTCGTACATCTTATTTCCTTTTAGATACACAGCTCTGACCACCTGCAGCGATGCACCACAGTACTGACACATGTGTACGTGTGCATGACTGAGTATAGCAGTGTCTGTGTGTTAGCACACCTGCACATGGGAATTCCATGAGGGCCTTCACAACCACTGCAACACCTATTGCCATAGCCAATCGTGGCTGCTGCTGTATGGGACATTACATGTACCCTGTTATGCTCCTCTCCATACCGGCTACACAAGTTTTGCAGTACCATCACTACAGTGTTGTAGAAATGGGCTGATAGGCATGGGATACCCATTGTGTTCTGGCAAGTGTGGGTATGTGTGCATGTCCGTTTATCTGTAGGGTACAACATTCCGATGCCGCATACACCTATTACAATACCCATTGCCACATGGTAGCACAGATAGTGTTGTTGCTGCCCATCGGTGAGGCATGACAATGCAACACCATGCTATGCATGTGGCATGTGCATCAGATGCATATCCCTGTAGTACCACTGTTGGGATCTACAATGGGTTGTATCACACTTGTGGCCAATGTGTGATGGTGGGTATATCAGAGTGTCATCATGGGTGTCAGGGAGTACAATATCCACTGGGGGATGTGGGTGCTGTGTACACTGTCATTACACCAAGGTACACCCTGTATATGTCCCATGTACCATGTTATGGTTACCACTGTCACCATCAGCCATACAGGTAACTGATACCACATTCCAGGCCAGTTATGCATGTGCTGTGTGCAGTCTACCTGTAACACATTGGACACATGGTCAAGTTAGCAGCGATAGACCCTGGTCTCTTGGATGTGTGTCTGCCTGCTATGTGCCTGTTAATGTGTATATGAAGGTATGTCATACTATGCATTGTCCATATGCACCCATTACATCCCCATTAGCATACTGTACATTTCTGTGGATGTTCTGCATATAACATGTAACCTGGGACACACCTCACCCTAAATGCTGTGTGGTGTGTGCAATGTAAGCCACACACTTCAGTATCACTACATACCTAGGTAGGGGTCTAGTTCCAGTGTTGCCAAGTAACAGTGTGTGTGTATGTGGATGGGTCTACATCAGGTTGCAGGGTATACACGCCCCAGCAGGTCACCTGTCCATGTGGCACAGGCAATAACTGTTATACTAACCTGTGACATATGTTCAACTGTACCCCAGATATGTCACAGCTATGGTGCCACCACAGTGCCAAATCCCATTGTGGAATATGACTGCAGACCATCCTCATGCTGATCACATGTATACCTACAACACAAATGGATAACATTATAGAGACTACAATCAACCAGTGTTACTAACAGCTATAATGCATAATTGCTGGACGGCTACACTAAATGACATATATGCATTACACTTTACCCCTTACAACTTGTTACACTGCAGTACTGTGGTACACTGTATTACAGTCACCATGTGCATCAGAACCATATTAGTCTGTACCTGCATTGATGGTATGGATGACAGGGATGTGGCACAGGTATCATCATATGCACAGGGCATCCTCGTGCTGACACATGTATACCTATAATACAAATAGATAACATTATAGAGACCACAATCAACAAGTGTTACTAACAGCTATAATGCAACATTGCTGGATGGCTACACTAACTGACATATATGCATTACACTTTACTCCTTACAACATATTACACTGCGGTACTGTGGTACACTATAGTACAGTCACCATGTGCATCAGAACCATAGTAGTTTGTCCTTGCAGAGATGGTATGGATGACAGGGATGTGGAACAGGTTTCATCATATGCACAGGGTGTGTTGTGGGTTTGCCAGAGGCCGAGGGTGGGCCATTCGTTTGACACCATGTGTGTGGGTGAGGGGTGTACCGAGGTGAACTGGGCATGGTGATGTGGTGTGTGTAGGTATGGGGTTGCCCTAGGTGTTTTTGTATAGTGTGTGGGTATGCATGCACACAGTTCTGCCATGTGGCAGCCCTACACAGGCATTTATGGACAGCTGAAGACCATACCTGGCAGGGTGTGCAGTTCACTGTCTCTGGCCATGAAAACATGGACTGTGCCTGCCAGGGTTTCTATGGGACATGCAGGTACAGGCCTCAATGTGCAACTCTCACCTGACGATGGCAAATGTCAGCTGGTACCAGGTCCCTTGTGGGATTGGCCAGGACTGCATGCTAGTTGCCTGCTGTGGTGTAGTGTGGGCAGCTCCCCTCCATCAGTACCGGGGCTGGTACTGTCACTACGGGAGCCCCTTGGTGTCCTAGCACATCCACGTTGACTGTCAGCTGTTGGCATTGTTGACCTACGTACACGCGGCCACTGCCACACTCTCACCACATGTTCAAGCATGGACAGACCACGGTCAATGAGGGCCATGATCTCACCAGACCATCTATTGATAAACTCAGTTAACGCATGGATGACATCAGCCAGTTCATGGACATTGTCACTTGTAGATGTGAGATCAGTCCTCTGCAACCTCAGGCCCTGTCTATTGTAATGTGCTATACATGTCGGCACCTTCATGGCAGCCTGAAACATGCATCTGCTGGTACCAGCTATGTCGTCTCTTCCAGGAGCATGATGTCCAGTGGCCCTACCATGAGCACCCCGGGACATCTGCCTATGTGGTGTCCTGACGGACATCTGGCTATGCCTGCTGTGACCAGACATGGTAGGCATAGTTACCAAACTTTCCTGTGCACAGCCACCAAATGCCAGCTGTCCCTCCACTATGGTCACTGTTGATGGGGTATGTATAGGCACTGAAACTGTGTGCGGGGTTGGGGTAGTTAAAAGGTGAATGTCAAATGATGGTGCTGTTTTGGCCCCTGACAGCCCCACCTGTGCCTCAACAGTACTATCATCATCTTCGGTGTCTGTATGTACACTGACATCAGATTGCATGCAGGAGGGACCCTGACCCCACCTAGCCACCTGTGGGGGAAAACAATAAACACACTTTAAAACCTGCACAGCATTGCCTAACAGTACACACACACACACACACACACACACACACACACACACACACACACACACACACACACACACACCACCATAATACCTACCTCTCCGTGACTTTTCAGACAGTCCAGTCTATATGTCCATGTGTTCCCCATCCTGCATCACACTTGGTAACATACACACATTGATACTACTCATTAACTTATCAGTCCTCTAAATGCCTACACAAGCAATCACAACACAAGACCTGTTACTTCATTACCTGTCTGACCTGTGTGTAGTGGTTTTAGATGGCCTCACTGCTGTCATTTGGTGTTCACCCTGTGTATGTCCAGACATCATGAGCATGGCCCCATATGTGTGGGCTACTATGTTCACTCCATAATATCACGCACTGGTATGTCATGTGTATGTAATGCTCAGTGCATGCCAAATATGCTGCTCAATCAGCCTATCATGTGACAACTGTAATATATGGATACACTCCCTGGTGTTGACTAGTCCTTCCCCAATGCATCTTTAGTGCTGTATACGTGGGTTGTAGGTGACCTCGCTGCTGAATGCAATATTAAGGGTGTACCTGATGTCTACCTTCCCTCTCAATGCCTGTTCCATGCTACAGACCATATTATACTGCTACAGACTATACTACAGACTATATTATACTATCATCTGTCCTGTGATTACATACATGACAAGTATTCCTGGTGTGTATTGTGGCAGTCCATGTCCATGTACTGCACGGTCCCAAAGGGAGGTACTTCTGTATGAACACCCCACAATCCCACATGTGCATACATGCCCAGCCGAACATACACACACACACACACACACACACACACACACACACACACACACACACATGCACACACGCATCCTACATGCATCAACCTCCCTCCACTTCACCAGAGTGACCCTACACACAAACTAACTACCCACCAGGATGCACACATACACATACATACAAGTGAAGTTGCACAATGATAGTACACACAGTCCTCCTATTACCCATCTGTCAACATACATAGCATATGGTATCCAACAGCATGCAGTGCAGCTATAGTCAATCCATGCTGGCAACAGTATACATGTGTGTGATGCATGTGCTGTGTCACTAGATGATGCCCCTTCCTCTGGATACCACTGCACCCATGTACACAGTATTGTTGTGCACCTGTTCTGCACCCTGCCATGTACTGTGCACCAGACCTCACAGGTGTACAGCCCATTGCTGAATGTGTACTACTGTGTCGGTTATGTCAGCTTTAATGCTCACAGCCCCTATGTTTTCCAGCAACACATACCTGAGATGATATGTGGACAGATGTCATTTGTGAATGCCTGATGTCTGATTTACAGTTCTCAACATCAGTGGACCATGTATGACAAATCCAATACTCTTACACTGACAACCATCAGAGCATACCATGGCTATGGGGGGGGGTGTAGGGGTGTACACACCCCTATTCATATGATGCACCCATCCTTGATCTGCCATGGGACCACATCACCACATATCTCTTAACAGTACATGAGCCCAATATGTGATATATGTCCTGTACTTTCACATGCAGTGTCTATGGAATGTGTTAGGTGTGCAGATGCTGACCATGATGCATACACACCGTGTGGGCATATGTGTGCACACCCTTATCATGATGGTTTGTCGCACCTCTTGTGTGTACAATAGCAGTCATTACTCCTGGCAGGGGTATACCAGGGTGGGCCATCTGCATTAGCCAGTGTATATTCAGTCTGCCCTACACATGTCTCCCTAATCTGCATGACTGCAATGTCTACTCATGTGCACATCCCTTGGTGTTCACACACTGCCATCACTATTGCTGTGTGGGTAGGGTTACTTCTGCCATAGGTCCTGAACCTAACTAGGTGCAGATATAGCCATTCTTAGGATCCTGAGGATCCCTGCTGCAGTACACTGGTGTATCATGCTGACATCCCCCTCCTTCAGCCTTTTTGCACATGCATGACAAGTAAGCCCTATACATGTGTGTCACTTTGCAGTGTCCCATACACTGACCACCACATGTTACAGCCTAGTCCCAGCTGTTAATGTGGACCACTGTAATGCCTTATGCCATAGTGTATCTCTGCAGCAGTTGCCATTGTCCTACAGGTATACACACTGGTGTTGCACTGTATATGGGTGTTGTTCCATACATGTCCCTACTGTAGGCCATGTCTCCCACCATTATGTTACTCCCAGTGGACACATTCTACAATGACATGATGTTAGTTATCATGCAGATGTCTGACATACCCTTCCAATACCCCATCAGAGTCACCCCTGTGATGCCGTGCATTTCACAGCAACAATACGTGCGCATGCACAGCATGCATTCTAGGTAGGTGTGTTAGATGTGTGCATGAAATATAAAATCACCATTACATGCCCTGTGTATTGGCAAGCATCTACATAAACCATACTTACCAGCAACAGGCTGTTGCCTTGGTGGTATCCCAAAGGGACCTGCATAAGAGGGTGAGAGATGCAAAGTCAGTGGCCACACCTCTGGCATTGCTACAGGGTGGGTGCAGTACTACAATACATCAACAGTACATTTCCACAATGCTACCACATATGGACATCTGTTTATCACCAGTATGCAGCAACAAAATATATCTATGACATGTCAGATATGCATGATCTACCTGTACTGATGTGGATGTATATGCAACAGTGATCTACTGATGTGCCCTGTGGCCTTACCTGCATGATCCTTGGCCAGTGTGTTGGTGGCAGCCACCTCCATAATGGTGTCTGGCAGTTGGTGGCCTGATGGGCAGGTGCCACGAGACTAACCAGGAGCTTTTCCACGTGTCAGGGGGATGGATGGCATGGCCCCACCCCATGGTGAGGTGAACCCCCCAGACTGCAGCAGCATACTGACGGGCATTGCTAAGCAGGTCAGAACAATGATGCCAGACCTGCTCATAAGTCCAGTTGTGCAGTCCATCATTGACCCTGTGGACTAGGTCGTTCCACAGGGCACTCCTGCTGATTATGGGCTGCCAGGCCAAACAAGATTGCATAGTGCTGTATTAGTTCATTCAGCAGGATTTCATTTTCAACTGCTGTGTAGGCTGGCAGCCTTCCATGAGACATTGTGCCTGACAGACATAAAGATGGACACAGATGTGAGCAAGTCATGTAGCAAGGTTACCAAAGTTCTTAATACACATCACTGTCACCCTCCACCATATCAGTGACAACAAACTATACACACATCTCAATAGGTATGGCTACAGCATACCTACCAGTGGGGCAGATATTGTATTGTACTGTACCATGCTTTGTGCAATGTGTTTGTAGCCATTTTCCCTGTGTGGACACTATCATTGCTGGCCTGTTACAGACTATTTGCCTGCATGCCATTGTCAGGGCCACAATGGTTCCATATATGCCTGTGGTATGCTTGCTATGTAGTTGCTGCACATCTGACATTCTGTGTTATTGAGGTTATCTATGCATGCTGTTGGACATGTTCTGGGATTGTGTAGACTATTACCACCAACATATGTTCTATAACAGTGACACAATAGCATGTATATGTACTATTGACCAGCAGAACCACCTCTGCTTACTCATCTGCCCATGTTATCAGGCCACATCACATGTGTGAACCACCCTGGGGCCTCCTCATGTACTGTCCCAGTAATACCATCAGGTGGAAACAACCCAGGGGATGTTGTCCCCCCTGGGGGCACACACAGACATATTCCTGTCCCCTGAGGACAGGTCCAGGGTCTGTTCCATAATGGGCTCCATAGACACATGTGGGATGTACTACATCACCTTGAGGCACCCAATACACATTCACAGAGCCCACATGCTCCTCTTGCTTAGCCTCCAGGCCAGGCACCTTCAGGACATTGACTGCTGTTGTGAGTAGCAGTGGGAGGGAGGCTTGTTCCCATTGTTGGGGCCCATAGGGCATCCACATCACAGATGACACACACACCATCCAGGGTGTTTACCCACCACATTTGTCACATACAATCCCTGTAGGCTGTCCTTTATGTCTACCAACCCTGACCACCTCCACAACTATACCTGACATACTTCCCCATATTCTCACTCCATACTTCACAGACAAGGGCAATGTGGTCCCAACAAGGGGTTCACATGTGACATACCCATTCATGTTGTACACACTGACAGCTGTAGATATCTGTGTGTATTGCTATGTGTGCTGTTTCCTCGCACATAGCATGCAGCACTGTGGTAGTAATATAGGAGACATGTATTTTCATACATATATGTTTGTGTGTGTGTTTGTATATATGCAGACATGTGCATATAGGTATATATCTATATATGTGTAGATATATGTGATGTATATATGTGTTCATATATATGTCTACGCATGGGTATCTGTATATTTGTGTACATACCTACATATATATATATATATATATATATATATATATATATATATATATATATATATGCATACCTATATGTGGGGTACATACAGACATCAGGCCCACAATCTCACAACACCTTCCAGCACAGCTGCACTGTTCTGCCTTGCTACAACAGAGACAGGTGCCACTTATGGACACAGCCTGAGATTAGGGGGGTATATGTAAGGCCGGATTGCAGGAAACCCTATTACACACCTATGGCATTCCTGCATGCTACAATACAGGTCAACCTGAGTATCCTGCAAGAGGTGGGCTGTGGAACCTATGTGTCCATCATTATGGCATTACTTCCACCACCAGCTATTGGCCACATAAAATGCATACTTCCCATTACACAACACACACTATGATGGCTTACATCTTATCAGTCAGTGCTGCTCTGCACATTTGACGGGTATGGCCCACAGGGACATACTCTACTGTCCTTAGCAGTTTGTTCAGCTGAACATCATTACAACAACAACACCTGATGGCTCATATAACTCATTCCATGTCATCTATCCCATTATTATGGACAAAGTACTATGGTCAATTACATAGATATTCTTCATATACCTGTTCTGGGAATGCAGACTTTTCTGGATATATATTTTTTCTTTTTTGTGCTTAATACGCAGACTCTCTCTCTCTCTCACTCTCAGTCTTTCACCAGTAAATGTAAAGGGCTGCTTTGTATCGATTGCAGCATGGAATTTGTAGGTAATGCACATGATCAGGTCATGGCCTCTGCACCAATCAGTGTTCTCCACTTGCTACCTGCATGCGCAAGCCAGCTACATATTTTTAGGAGATTCCAGAACTACAGACAAAGTGTGAGTAGTGTTGTTGTCTGCATTATATAGCACCGGTGTTACAGGGTTTGTGTGTACATACTAGTTTAACTTGGAATACAGTCTGTCTGCATAGCTCTCAACTGTGGGCCTATCCTCTTGATGTCCATAGGTGTGCCTATTATGTTTTGTCTGTCCACCACACAAGTCTTGTGTCAGATATATCACTGACAGTGTGTTTGTTGAGTGCTATCAGTACATGGCTACATACATTTCGATTTCTAACTTCATATTCCTGACTAAGGTTATGTTGCAGACTATCCTGTAACACCAGTGACTTGCTTAGTGTATGACAGCAGTTTTATACATATGGGCCTGTGTTCTAGCCTCTGTCCTCCACTTACATACCAGGCTTTGTACATATGACATGCTGTCAGGTTTTTTATGTAGCGGGCTGCGAGTATGCCATGTTGCCATTCCTGCCATCAGTCCACTGCTGTTGTGTCCTCTACATATACTGTGGGGTTGGGTCCATATATGGGCTTCACCTACACAATACATGTCTGCCCTTATGCACTCCAGTTGCCAGTGTATGTGACAGTGGTATATGGCCCCGTATTATCGAGTCTGGGGGGGGGTGCACCTTAACTAATCTAGGCTGTTACAACATGTGGGGGTATCAGGGTTAAGCTGCCTTAAGGTATCTGGATGTACATTACCATACAATGCACCTTGGGTAAATACAGGCCTACTGCTTCCTGCCATACAGACTGTTCTGTTTGTCAGTGTGATTGTAATGGTGTCAGTTATACCTTGTTATGTAACAGATACATCTCATTGTGTCAACTGTGGTCTTTACCCCCTAGGAATTGTGTACAGAGTGTAGATCTGCTGGACTATATGTCTGTATTACTTACTGTTGATTGATTGGTATCCTGTGGCCGAGTCTGTCTTTACTATTGTACTACTTGAAGGCCTCAGCCTGGACACCAACATATGTAAGTCTTTCCAGACTACTGTATTAATATAATTGTTTCACAGTTGCATTACTCTGTTTATATGTATGCCAGTGTTTAAACAGCTATATGACATGACATATACAACTGTAATAGTACACAAATAAAGCTTTCTCATGTATGCAAACCTGTGTGTGGTGTTATATCTATTGACCTATCTGTGGGTATGTGTTGGAGGCAACAATTGTCATTTGCATGGGTGGCACATAAAGTGTCCAGTTGGTAAGGTGGTAACTGTAGACATAGTGGTTGTTCCGTATTGTGTACATATGTATCTTCATATACATATCTCTGTGTGTATGTGTAGTTACATCTATATCTATATCTATATATATATATATATATATATATATATATATATATATATATATATATATATTTATATATATATGTATATCTGTATCTGCATATATGTGTCTGTGTATATGTATCCTAGGGATGTTGATTGCTTCAGCATTGTACATTCCCTATGGTAGCCAGACCGTACTGCATGATATGTTACTGATATCAGCCTGACATCATACAGATAAGATGGAGTACTGTTAACATCTTGTGCCCATGTTGTGTCAGGTCCTTTTATGGGATCTGCAACAGTTGGTAGTTTATTGCAGGGCAGATGTGTTTGGCTGTGAGGGGGGAATACCTATACGTACAAGACATATGTTGTTTGGCCCCCTCAACCCCATTAATGGTGCATGTGGACATATATGTTTTTGTTATGTTCCCATTTTTATCTACAGATGTATAAATCTAGGACTATTGAACAAAACTTCAATAGTCCAAATCCACAATCACTGAACACACTTTAACAAAAGCGCTTCCACCAAAAAAGTACTTTCGTTAAAGTGCGTTAAAAAAAAAAAAAAAAAAACAATAAATCTACTTTTATGCTTACTGCTGTTTAAAAGTCCTTACTCCCACTTACTCCCATGCTAGGGTTGATAGGAAAGTGGTGAAAAAGGGGCACAGAGAGGGAAAGACAGTGGGAAAAATAGCTAGGGATCTGCAGGAGGGTGCAGAGAAGGTCCATAGCTGCCCATTTCTTCTACAGCAACAGCTGTGCATATACACTGAATTTAGAAGTAGGTTTGGACACTAAACCCCCTGAGAGAGGGGTGAGGACAACAATAATATGTTGTGATGCCAATTGGACCAGATTACATGTATCCAGTGGACATGTGTGCAAAATGGACAGCTATGTATGGGACAATATTTTTTGGGGGGAACAGAATGCCCTTTTTGTTTTTTTCAGGAGAGAGTGGGATGTTGGGAAGAGATAGTAGGTATATTTGAGGAGGTAGGATGGGTAGGTTAACAGAAAAGACAAACTAGATTCATACAGGGGTGGTATATGACACGTGTGGGGGCTAAACACCTTGATGGGGAGGGGTGTTGGGAAATTGGAAGCCCATGAGCCCCATAGTTTAAACATTGTACTGAGATCCCCACCCATGGACAGTCACCACTGCACCTTCACAGACCCAAAGGTGGCTGTGCTGGTGGCTGAGCCTGAAGCTAGACTGACCCTCTAATCATGACACACGGCCCTCGAGCTGACGTAGAAGATCTCCAAACTGCTGATTGAGCTCTCTATGCACCACGACCCGGACCTGGTGATGGGTAACAGCTTCCTGTCTGTGCCCACTCTCAGGGGGGCCGAGCTCCATCCCCTGAGGCAGTTCCACCCAAAGGTGATACAGGACCAATGGACAAAGAGGTCCTGGGTTGGGCCCCAGACATGCTGGTGCCTGGTGCCATGGCCAGCTGAGGTGGGACAGGTGGGTCTGCTGGGGCCCGCATTCTCATACGTGCTATGGTGTATCAACATATGTGGGTTAGTAATAGTCAACACTTTCCAGGGTTAGGTATAACAGCATGAATAGATATTACCATCAACCCAGACACCAGATACAGAACACATGCATATATGGGACCACAGTGGTAATAACAACAGCATGCAGGTACACTGATGGCACTATGCCACTAATTCTGGAGCATTTCAACATAGCACATGCATAGAAACAGATTTAAATAATTATCAACCAATAGGACATATGTCCCAACATAACAGTGGAGTCATCACATACAAGTTGAGGTGGGTATGTAGTGTATTGTTGGAGATATGGTGGGGTGAGAGAAAGATGTCAATTAACAACTAGTATATTCATGTAGTTCTCATAACTTTCCTAGTCAGTGCTGTTATCTGTACCTTACAAGTATTACTACACTACCCTATTGCCTTAGTTTGGACAGTGATATGGCTGTCATCATCTTTATACATGAACTAGTTTTACCTGCAGTATACACCTCTTAACTGGTATACCTGTGGAGAACATGTTTGTTAACACTAACTAACTGTTTCTACACATACTCCCAGATTCCAAGTTGATGTTATGCACATGCCTGTTCATCTCATTTTGCACAGACACTGGCCATGTCTTGACCACATGCAGGTGAACCAGGACATATGTAGACTATTGCCCTCTTCAGCCTTTAGTGACTTACAACACTCTTATAAAGGATTTCCTACACAGTTATATTATGTTGCACAGTGTTGGTGACAGTGATCAGTGATACCTTATTATTCAGAGCAACTGCAACACTTCCAATTCCATACAATACCAGAGTAAACACTACCAGTACAGGGTATCAAGCTTTTATTTCTTGGCACAGTGCTTGTATCTGACGTACCTGTGGGAGCAGTGTTTATTAGCACTACCTGAATGTTGCCACACAAAGTACCAGATTTCACATTAGTATTATGCACATATACCTCACTCTGTTACTGTACACACTCTGGTCACAGCTTGACAACATGGGGGTGTAGATAGGACATACTTGGCTTATTACTCTCATAACAGTTTTGGGAGTTGCTAAAGTGACATAGAGGTGTGACAACTGGATTTTCTGTTTGCTGCCTAAATAGCTGGGAGCATCCCACTGACTTCCCAGGGGGACAGGGTGACAGGCAACAGATACTGGCCCATATACTGGACATTCTGGACTTATATGTACAGTTGTGGGGTATGGTTCTGTATGCAGCCTACTTCCACTCCCAGGTTTCAGACTATGGCTGTGTCTGCTAAAACTAAAACACTGTCCATCACAGTTATGTGTGCTATATAGATATTGCTGTATAGCTCCTATCTGCATTCTGTCTTATAATTCTTGTGTGGTTTTACATTTTGACCTTGTATTACAACACTCTTATACAGGATTTCCTAGATAGTTATATTATGTAGCACAGTGTGGGTGACAGTGCTGACTAATACCCTGTTATTCAGAGCAACTGCATCAGTCACAATGTCATACAATACCAAAGTAAACAGAACTAGTACAGGGTATCATTCTTTTATTTCTGGGCACAGTGTTCGTATCTGACAGACTTGTGGGAGCAATGTTTGTTAGCACTACTTGAATGTTGCCACACACAGTACCAGATTCCACATTACTATTATGCACATACATCTCACTCTGTTACTGTACACACTCTGGTCATGGCTAGACAACATGGGGGTGTAAATGAGACATACATGGCTTATTACTCTCATATGATTTTGGAGAGTTGCTAGTGTGCCAGCTTTGTTCTCATAGATGTGTGACAATCAGTTGTACTTTCTGTTTGCTGCCTATACATCTGGGATCATCCCACTGATTTCCCAGGGGGACAGGCAAAAGATATGGGCCAATTTACTAGACATTCTGGACATATCTGTACAGTTGTGGGGTATGATTCTGTATGCAGATTACTACCACTCCCAGGATTTGAACCATGGCTGTGTGTGCTAAAAATGCAACAGTTCACATCTCAGTTGTGTGTGCTATTTGGATATTGTTGTCTGCCTTTTCACTGTTTTCTGTCTGTGTGTCTTTCAGTTGTACTACGTGACCTCTGGGGATTACACCATAGGTTCATAGGTAGGTACTAGGCTATCTGCCCGAGGGCATTTATAAGATTAGCCAGAGTGTGTCGGCTTTCGCCGCCCCATTGATCAATTAACTGATCCTCTGTCAAGCAGAGCCAATGAAGTGATCCCAGGGGTGTATTTTCTGTTACCCATCCACTCATCAAGGTTTCTCTTGAAGAGTGTTAGTGAGGGGCTCTGCCTGATGTAATTTGGAATTTTGTTCCAAAGCATGGGAAGTCTCTGTGACAGGAATCTATCCCTCCAGCATGTTCTATTTATTGTTGTGGCAAGGTTTAGCTCACTAGAGCGTGTGGCTCGCAGTGACTTGGATTTCTTTAGGTGGAGCATGTCCATCAATTCTGAGTTGGACATGGCCTTGTAAGTCAGGCAGAGATCACCTCTGAATAAGTGATATTGTGCTCATTTTATTCTAAACATGCCTAGTTTTGCTTTGAACACACACACTTTAACATGCTCGTTTTATCTTTAAACATGATTGTTTTGTTTTACTGTTAATCATTTCAACAAATTCCTTTATTTTAAACAATTCTTTTAGCCAACAAACTTTTCTTGCCTTCCACTTGCTCAGTAATGTGGTTTGTGCTCTTGTAATGCCCCATTTTCTCTCTCTTATCAAATAAACAGTTTGCGCTACTTCTCATTATCTTTTATTCTTTTCTGGCCCTTTTTTGTGCTCATTTCTCTTCGTTTTACCTTCACTGATTTGTCTGCACTTCATGGCTCTACATTTTTATCTCTTTGGTCCCAGTTCTGATACCATGTCACTCTCCTCCTTTGGACACAACAGAAGAGAACTTTGTGGGTTTTGTTTAAGCAGCCCTACTCCACACAAACACATCACTATAAAGATTTACTGACCTTGACTTAAGCAACCCACATACAAACCAACAACCACGATCATGCATGCTCACACTGCGGCTGCTCTTACAAAATGGCACTAGGGAGTGCACGCATCTGGAATCTATACGTGCACGTACAGCCTTGACATGCTCTTTAAAGATACAGCATACTTCACTTGCAATCTGATCTACAGACAGGTTATTTTCAAATAACTAGAGGAACTCGTAAAGGATGCCCACTTTCCCCTCTCCTCTTTGGTCTGTACATAGAACCTTTGGCACAAAAAACAGACACAAGACAGAGGGCTGGAAATCAAGGTGAAGGGAATAAAAGATTTCATTATTCACAGATTTTATTCTCATATATGTGACTGAACCACAAACAGTTCTGCACAAGATTTTTGAAGTGTTGGGAGAATATGAACACATATGTTTTAAGATAAATAAAGGGAAAACAAAAGCTTTGGCAAATCAATTATGCCCCCACCATGGGAATGGTCAAAACGTACCCATATTTGTGGGTCATTAGTGTTAAGTATTTAGGAACATAATTGATAAGAGCACAGGAAGTGACAGAAGAAGCACGGAGAGGGGAGAGATGAAATAAAGGAAATGATTGCTAAGGGGATGATAGTTACACTGGATTTACATCAAAGAATACAAGCAATCAAGATATTTGTGGCCCTCCAAATTTTATATGTAGCACAGATGATCTTAGACAGCTGCAGTAATAGTTATTGGAATAAATTAAGGAGGAAGGTTATGACATTTATTTGGAATGGGAAACATTACAAGGCAGTTGGCAAAAATAATATTGCCCAAGAAAAAGGTGGTTTGGCACCTCAGAATTTACAGGAATATTATGAAACAGAGTATACAGACATTCCTACACATTCTATTTATGTTGCACAGTGTGGGTAGCAGTGCTTAATACAACAGTACTGTTAAGTGATTGCAAATCTACATTACCATATGATACCAGAGTATACACATGCAGTCCAGCAGTCAGACCTTTATTGTCAGGTTATTATGCTTTTATGTAGATACAAACTATATGAGACTATATGACTGTATGAGTCCGGGTTTGAAAAGGCTAAGCTATGGGCAAACCTGCTACCCTAAGGTTGGCATTGTTTAAAGGGATATACCAATGGGCACATTGAGTTAGCTACCCTACACATTACTTACACCTCCTAAGCTGGCCTGTGCAATGCTTAGCATTGCTTAAAATTGACTTTGCAATATATTTGCTTCTTGGCATTGATTTTATTATTCATTACATCTTACATATATGTCTGGTATCCATGATTCATATGTACGTACACTGTATGGGGTTCTTGTGTTCAGTAGGGCACTTCAACACTCTATTACATTTATGCTTCACATCTGGCCTTACTTCAGTACTCCAGTTCACATATTTATGTTATGCAGTAGGTTATATAACATATGACTGTATACTGATTCCTTTCACATGTTCAGTTTTATTTTACTATAGTGAGGGCTTGTTTGGTGATACCTCACTCTTATGTACTGCTGTGATGGCTTGGTGATTAACTACTGTGAGGATCCTGGGTTCAAGCCCTGCAAGGCTGTTCATTTTGTTGCTGGGCAGAACAGCAGCTGTTGGATACAGAGTGATTAAGGCACTTTTAAGCACTTGTAAGCGGGTTTTAATGGGTTTGCAAGAGGGTAAGCAATGCTAACCTCCGGTTAAATATGCTTACAGAGAGTTAGCTTCAATATTGCTTAACCTGTGTGTGCATTGCTTACCCCCATGCAAATGGGCCTAAACCCACTTACTAGTGCTTAGATATACTTACTCTCACTTACTACTGCTTAATAGTGTTTACACTTGCTTACTAGTGCTTACTCCCGCTTACCACTGAACTAATTTAGACAGTAATGTCTAATGGTTCTTGGGAAGGTGGGGGATTTGGAAGCTGTATGGAGTTATCATTCATTACATATTTTATCTTCCATTTGTATCCATGATTCCTGTGTACATATATGTTATGGGGCACATGTGATTATCTGTGGACTTTGCAACAATATGACACTGACACCTCACATCTGCATTTAATGCAGTACTCCAATTCACAAATATATGTTATTTAGTACGTTATGCAACTAAAATATTGGTCATAACATGATTTGACATGGAAAGTGGAATACGCTGCATTGGGACTCGAACCAGGAATGCCTGTTCAGAAGGTGAATGCTCTGCCCACAACACTATTGCTATACTGCTTCATTTGCATATATCTTCCTTGTTATCCTTTTCAGCCATTTAAGCTACATTAACCGTAGCTAAGCGATGGGCAAACCTGCACACCTACGGTTAAATTTAATATGTTTCATAAAAATAAAAAATGGTATAATTATATTGTGTATTTACTATTGCTGTAGTACAGGTGGGGGGATGTCGCTGGGGGTATGCAGACACCTATGAGCAGTCTCACTCATTCTTTTGGGCTTTCTGCTGTTCTTCATTGTGGGGGCGTGTATATTCTGAGAGCTCTGCTCTCAGACATGCTCCCTGTACTCTTATATGCTCCATGTAAGATTAGGAGCTCAGGCAGCATGCATGGCATGCTGTCGTCCTGCTCCTAAATGGTCACTTCCAGCTAGTCCTGCAAGGAAAATTAGTAAATCTGGGGTAAGAGTTTTTTTAAACTTTGTTATGTTGTGCAGCCACTATTTCTTGGAGCTTTTCTCCTCAGGCCTCCACTGAAGATAATCAGTTCCCCCCAGTCAGACTTTCTTGAGAAACAAAAGCAAATAATAATAATATTTTTTTTTCTTAATAACAATTCTCTCATGTCCTGCTTTTGTGCTTTTCATGAGAATTCTTCTATTTGTGTATCTTGTATGACCTTCAGCTTGTAAGACCGCTGAAGAATCCTTTTATTCATCCCATGACTTCAACATATTATTGCAGGAAATATGCTCTTTCTATATCTATAACCTTTAGTTAACAGAATTTGATCTTTCGGTCACCTCAATTTCTCCCTCCCATTTTAGCCAGAAATGTGTTTTTCATGGATGGCACTAACAGTCATGCATGATCGCCTGTGTTAAATTGCATAAGTCAGGTATTCTTATTATAAATTCATTGCTACATTTCCTGGGCTTTCTGCATGTGGTCCCTTACCCTGGGCATTAACAGCTTTAATCAATCTTGTAAACTAACACAGCATTCTGACACATTTTTAAATAGAGTCCTTTGCTCTTCCTACATTTCCTGAGCAGTGATAACCAGCTCTTTCAGTTGTCTATCTTATAAAAGTCCAAATGAGGCAAACCCAGCTGTAGCTTGTGGCACTCCTCTGATTTCAAATAGTAGGTAGGGTAACAACTGGTTGCAGTTTTTGTCATCTACATCAACAGTTCTCCTCAGCATGCATTTTTAAAGTGTCTACTAATCCAGCAGTCTGTGAATGGTAGACTGATACCTTTACCTTTTTAACTTTAATGTGCTGACATAATGTATGCATATGCTTAACATAAAGGGAGTTCCATTGTCAGTAAGTGTTCCTTTAGGGATACTCACTTTGCAGAATGGCAGTACTACATTTCTGGCAAAAGCTTTACCATTAGATATGGATAATAGTGGTCTTTCTTGAAACTTGGTGGCATAGTACATTATGACTAGTGCGCAGTAATATCTATTGCTAGATTTCATTAATGGCCTGACAATGTCCATAGCAGTACCTTCAAAGGGTACTTCTATGAATAGGCATTGGCAATAGGAACTTTGGTATCCAGGATTGGGTGCAGTTTTCTGCTGTTCTGGGCCAGAGACACAGAAGTTCTCTATTTCTTTCATTATGCCTGGCTAGGCTAATCAAGTATGGATAATACCCTTGTTTTAGCTGTGTACTTCTCCAGGTGATCTTGTAGCAGGTGACTATAAGCTAGTTTCATTACTAATGTCGCTTAAGGTTCTGGTGCTAGTTACACAAGCAGAATAATTATTAACTGTATATAAGAGGTCATCTTTTAACTTAAAATAAGGGTAGGAAGTTATAAGAACATGATGTTCACCATCTTCCCATGCAAACTTGGTTGCATTGTCTCTTGCTTTACATAAAGTAGCATCTTCCCACTGTGCCTTTTTAAAAGTTATGTTGTCAATGTGTAAGTCCGTTAACTTAGTGTTGCTTCCTTCAGTATCTTTGTTCAAGGTTCAAGGTGAGCTTTATACCCCCAAAACACTGGTACTACTGCTCCTTTTATATCTTTCTCTACAAAGGATAGCTCTAAACAAGTGTCACCTTCTGATTTACTTTATCTGCTATCAGTACAAGTCTCTTAAGTGCCCTTTTTTTTTTGGGTCTATATTATAAGCTCAACCACTTAACTTGTCAAACGCTGAAACGTTGACAGCTAAACGGTAAAAGCTTAAAATTGGGAACGACCACTTACGCAATTTTTTTCATTGGCAAAGAATTTGCTAGGCTGTTATTGGGAATTTCCCCTTTCCCCAATGTAGAGTGATCTCAGAGTTGCTATATTTAGTTAGGGGGGATGGGGCATAGCACCCCACATTGAGGGGTGTGTAGGGTGAAGCCCCCCCCCCCTATTTTGTTAGGGTTTGGAAGTTTATTTTAATTTGCAACAGCCAAGAGAATTTTTTTTCCAATGAAATATATTCGGGTAAGTGGCCATTCGCGATTTTAAGCTTTTGCCGTTTAGCTGTCAAACGTTTTGGCATTCAATAAGCTAAGCGGTCGAGATTCTAATATAGATCCATTTTCTTGTAGGCCTTTCTTCCTCTCTCTTTCTCTATTGCAACTGACCACCACTCTCTCACTTTCTTTTCATACTATACGAAATCCGGCAAGACAAACTGGATAAAACAAAACCGGAAAGTTAGCGGTCGAGAGTATCACCAGGAAGTCACCAAAAGGAATCAAGAACGCTTCCAAAAACTGTATGAACGCAACTTTATTAGTAAAAATAAAAGCGTTTTCGCTGCTATTCCAAACAAGCAGCTTCCTCAGAAAGAATTATGTCAATGGAGCATTTGGCGCCAAACAATAAATACAAACTGAAAAGGGGTGTGTTCAAATGACATCACTACCTCGTATATAATTCTTGTCATAAAACGCTTTGAAACCAAACAAAAAAATGTATTACAATTAAATAAAAACATTTTAAACATTAATTAAAATGCTATAAGCACCATCAAATAGTAAAAAATATATGTAATGTAGGATCTATTAAAAATATATGTATTACAGAATGGATAACAAGTGCGGCCATAAATTGGCCAATAAATAAGCCGGCTCTAAAAAGGGGAAAACAGCTCAATCAACTTGAGTCCAATACATAAATATAAGTATATACCAACTGTATATTGTTATTAATACACTATTTAGTGAATAACAATTACCTTACTTGATGTAACTTCTCATTTAACCCAGGATTTTGTTTTACAATTCCTATGGTAGCCATAGACCGTACTGCATGATATATTTGCAAGCTGATATCAGCCTGACATCATACAGATAAGATGATGGGGCACTGTTAACATCTTGTGCCCATGTTGTGTCAGGTCCTTTATGGATCTGCAACAAGTTGGTAGTTTATTGCAGGGCAGATGTGTTTGGCTGTGGGGGGGTATACGCACAAGCATTTTACAAGATATGTTGTTTGGCCCACTCAACCCCATTAATGGTGCATGTGGACATATATGTTTTTGTTATGTTCCCATTTTTATCTACAGATGTATAAATCTAGGACTATTGAACAAAACTTCCAATAGTCCAAACTACAATCACTACACACTTTAACAAAAGCGCTTTCACCGAAAAATCGTTTTCGTTAAAGTGCGTTAAAAACTAAATCTACTTTTATGCTTACTGCTGCTTAAAGTCCTTACTCCCACTTACCCCATGCTAGGTTGATAGGAAAGTGGTGAAAAAGGGGGACAAAGAGGGAAAGACAGTGGGAAAAATAGCTAGGGATCTGCAGGAGGGTGCAGAGAAGGTCCATAGCTGCCCATTTCTTCTACAGCAACAGCTGTGCATATACACTGAATTTAGAAGTAGGTTTGGACGCTAAACCCCCTGAGAGAGGGGTGAGGACAACAATAATATGTTGTGATGCCAATTGGACCAGATTACATGTATCCAGTGGACATGTGTGCAATATGGACAGCTATGTATGGGACAATATTTTTTGGGGGGAACAGAATGCCCTTTTTGTTTTTTTCAGGAAAGAGTGGGATGTTGGGGAGAGATAGTAGGTATATTCGAGGAGGTAGGATGGGTAGGTTAACAGGCAAGACAAACTAGATTCATACAGGGGTGGTATATGACACGTGTGGGGGCTAAACACCTTGATGGGGAGGGGTGTTGGGAAATTGGAAGCCCATGAGCCCCATAGTTTAAACAGTGGGACTGAGATCCCCACCCATGGACAGTCACCTATGCACCTTCACAGACCCAAAGGTGGCTGTGCTGGTGGCTGAGCCTGAGAGCTAGACTGACCCTCTAATCATGACACACGGCCCTCGAGCTGACGTAGAAGATCTCCAAACTGCTGATTGAGCTCTCTATGCACCACGACCCGGACCTGGTGATGGGTAACAGCTTCCTGTCTGCGCCCACTCTCAGGGGGGCCGAGCTCCATCCCCTGAGGCAGTTCCACCCAAAGGTGATACAGGACCAATGGACAAGGAGGTCCCGGGTTGGGCCCCAGATATGCTGGTGCCTGGTGCCATGGCCAGCTGAGATGGGACAGGTGGGTCTGCTGGGGCCCGCATTCTCATGCGCGCTATGGTGTATCAACATATGCGGGTTAGTAATAGTCAACACTTTCCAGGGTTAGGTATAACAGTATGAATAGATATTATCATCAACCCAGACACCAGATACAGAACACATGCATATATGGGACCATAGTGGTAATAACAACAGCATGCAGGTACACTGATGGCACTATGTCACTAATTCTGGAGCATTTCAACATAGCACATGCATAGAAACAGATTTAAATAATTATCAACCAATAGGACATATGTCCCAACATAACAGTGGAGTCATCACATACAAGTTGAGGTGGGTATGTAGTATATTGTTGGAGATATGGTGGGGGGAGAGAAATATGTCAATTAACAACTAGTATATTCCTGTAGTTCACATTACTTTCCTAGTCAGTGCTGTTACCTGTACCTTACAAGTATTACTACACTACCCTATTGCCTTAGTTTGGACAGTGATATGGCTGTCGTCATCTTTATACATGAAGTAGTTTTACCTGCAGTATACACCTCTTAACTGGTATACCTGTGGAGAACATGTTTGTTAACACTAACTGTTTCTACACATACTCCCAGATTCCAGGTTGATGTTATGCACATACCTGTTCATCTCATTTTGCACAGACTCTGGCCGTGTCTTGACCACATGCAGGTGAACCAGGACATATGTAGACTATTGCCCTCTTCAGCCTTTAGTGACTTACAACACTCTTATAAAGGATTTCATACACATTTATATTATGTTGCACAGTGTGGGTGACAGTGATCAGTGATACCTTATTATTCAGAGCAACTGCAACACTACCAATTCCAAACAATACCAGAGTAAACACTACCAGTACAGGGTATCAAGCTTTTATTTCTTGGCACAGTGCTTGTATCTGACGTACCTGTGGGAGCAGTGTTTATTAGCACTACCTGAATGTTGCCACACAAAGTACCAGATTTCACATTAGTATTATGCACATATACCTCACTCTGTTACTGTACACACTCTGGTCACAGCTTGACAACATGGGGGTGTAGATAGGACATACTTGGCTTATTACTCTCATAACAGTTTCGGGAGTTGCTAAAGTGACATAGAGGTGTGACAGCTGTATTTTCTGTTTGCTGCCTAAACATCTGGGAGCATCCCACTGACTTCCCAGGGGGACAGGGTGACAGGCAACAGATACTGGCCCATATACTGGACATTCTGGACTTATATGTACAGTTGTGGGGTATGGTTCTGTATGCAGCCTACTTCCACTCCCAGGTTTCAGACTATGGCTGTGTCTGCTAAAACTAAAACACTGTCCATCACAGTTGTGTGTGCTATATAGATATTGCTGTATAGCTCCTATCTGCTTTCTGTCTTATAATTCTTGTGTGGTTTTACATTTTGACCTTGTATTACAACACTCTTATACAGGATTTCCTAGATAGTTATATTATGTAGCACAGTGTGGGTGGCAGTGCTGACTAATACCCTGTTATTCAGAGCAACTGCATCAGTCACAATGTCATACAATACCAAAGTAAACAGAACTAGTACAGGGTATCATTCTTTTATTTCTGGGTACAGTGTTCGTATCTGTCAGACTTGTGGGAGCAATGTTTGTTAGCACTACTTGAATGTTGCCACACACAGTGCCAGATTCCACATTACTATTATGCACATACATCTCACTCTGTTATTGTACACACTATGGTCACGGCTAGACAACATGGGGGTGTAAATGAGACATACATGGCTTATTACTCTCATATGATTTTGGGGAGTTGCTAGTGTGCCAGCTTTGTTCTCATAGATGTGTGACAATCAGTTGTACTTTCTGTTTGCTGCCTATACGTCTGGGATCATCCCACTGATTTCCCAGGGGGACAGGCAAAATATATGGGCCAATTTACTAGACATTCTGGACATATCTGTACAGTTGTGGGGTATGATTCTGTATGCAGACTACTACCACTCCCAGGATTTGAACCATGGCTGTGTGTGCTAAAAATGCAACAGTTCACATCTCAGTTGTGTGTGCTATTTGGATATTGTTGTCTGCCTTTTCACTGTTTTCTGTATGTGTGTCTTTCAGTTGTACTACCTGACCTCTGGGGATTACACCATAGGTTCATAGGTAGGTACTAGGCTATCTGCCCGAGGGCATTTATAAGACTAGCCAGAGTGTGTTGGCTTTCGCCACCCCATTGATCAATTAACTGATCCTCTGTCAAGCAGAGCCAATGAAGTGATCCCAGGGGTGTATTTTCTGTTACCCATCCACTCGTCAAGGTTTCTCTTGAAGAGTGTTAGTGAGGGGCTCTGCCTGATGTAATTTGGAATTTTGTTCCAAAGCATGGGAAGTCTCTGTGACAGGAATCTATCCCTCCAGCATGTTCTATTTATTGTTGTGGCAAGGTTTAGCTCACTAGAGCGTGTGGCTCGCAGTGACTTGGATTTCTTTAGGTGGAGCATGTCCATCAATTCTGAGTTGGACATGGCCTTGTAAGTCAGGCAGAGATCACCTCTGAATAAGTGATATTGTGCTCATTTTATTCTAAACATGCCTAGTTTTGCTTTGAACACACACACTTTAACATGCTCATTTTATCTTTAAACATGATTGTTTTGTTTTACTGTTAATCATTTCAACAAATTCCTTTATTTTAAACAATTCTTTTAGCCAACAAACTTTTCTTGCCTTCCACTTGCTCAGTAGTGTGGTTTGTGCTCTTGTAATGCCCCATTTTTTCTCTCTTATCAAATAAACAGTTTGTGCTACTTCTCATTATCTTTTATTCTTTTCTGGCTCTTTTTGTGCTCATTTCTCTTTGTTTTAACTTCACTGATGTGTCTGCACTTCATGGCTCTACATTTTTATCTCTTTGGTCCCAGTTCTGATACCATGTTGCTGTCCTCCTTTGGACACAACAGAAGAGAACTTTGTGGGTTCTGTTTAAGCAGCCCTACTCCACACAAACACATCACTATAAAGATTTACTGAACTTGACTTAAGCAACCCACATACAAATCAACAACCATGATCATGCATGCTCACACTGCGGCTGCTCTTACAAAATGGCGCTAGGGAGTGCATGCTTCTGGAATCTATACGTGCACGTACAGCCTTGACATGCTCTTTAAAGATACAGCATACTTCACTTGCAATTTGATCTACAGACAGGTTATTTTCAAATAACTAGAGGAACTCATCAAGGATGCCCACTTTCCCCTCTCCTCTTTGTTCTGTACATAGAACCTTTGGCACAAAAAACAGACACAAGACAGAGGGCTGGAAATCGAGGTGAAGGGAATAAAAGATTTCATTATTCACAGATTTTATTCTCATATATGTGTCTGAACCACAAACAGTTCTGCACAAGATTTTTGAAGTGTTGGGAGAATATGAACACATATGTTTTAAGATAAATAAAGGGAAAACAAAAGCTTTGGCAAATCAATTATGCCCCCACCATGGGAATGGTAAAAGCTTACCCATATTTGTGGGTCACTAGTGTTAAGTATTTTGGAACATGATTGATAAGAGCACAGGAAGTGACAGAAAAAGCACGGAGAGGGGAGGGATGAAATAAAGGAAATGATTGCTAAGGGGATGATAGTTACACTGGATTTACATCAAAGAATACAGGCAATCAAGATATTTGTGGCCCTCCAAATTTTATATGTAGCACAGACGATCTTAGACAGCTGTAGTGATAGTTATTGGAATAAATTAAGGAGGAAGGTTATGACATTTATTTGGAATGGTAAACATTACAAGGCAGTTGGCAAAAATGATACTGCCCAAGAATAAGGTGGTTTGGTACCTCAAAATTTACAGCAATATTATGAAACAGAGTATACAGACATTCTTACACATTCTATTTATGTTGCACAGTGTGGGTAACAGTGCTTAATACAACAATACTGTTAAGTGATTGCAAATCTACATTACCATATGATACCAGAGTATACACATGCAGTCCAGCAGTCAGACCTTTATTGTCAGGTTATTATGCTTTTATGTACATACAAACTATATGAGACTATATGACTATATGAGTCCGGGTTTGAAAAGGCTAAGCTATGGGCAAACCTGCTACCCTAAGGCTGGCATTGTATAAAGGGATATACCAATGGGCACATTGAGTTAGCTGCTCTACACATTACTTACACCTCCTAAGCTGGCCTGTGCAATGCTTAGAATTGCTTAAAATTGACTTTGCAATATATTTGCTTCTTGGCATTGATTTTATTATTCATTACATCTTACATATATGTCTGGTATCCATGATTCATATGTACGTACACTGTATGGGGTTCTTGTGTTCAGTAGGGCACTTCAACACTCTATTACATTTATGCTTCACATCTGGCCTTACTTCAGTACTCCAGTTCACATATTTATGTTATGCGGTAGGTTATATAACATATGACTGTATACTGATTCCTTTCACATGTTCAGTTTTATTTTACTATAGTGAGGGCTTGTTTGATGATACCTCACTCTTAAGAACTGCTGTGATGGCTTGGTGATTAACTACTGTGAGGATCCTGGGTTCAAGACCTGCAAGGCTGTTCATTTTGTTGCTGGGCAGAACAGCAGCTGTTGGATACAGAGTGATTAAGGCACTTTTAAGCACTTGTAAGCGGGTTTTAATGGGTTTGCAAGAGGGTAAGCAATGCTAACCTCCAGTTAAATATGCTTACAGAGAGTTAGCTTCAATATTGCTTAACCTGTGTGTGCATTGCTTACCCCCATGCAAATGGGCTTAAACCCACTTACTAGTGCTTAGATATGCTTACTCTTACTTACTACTGCTTAATAGTGCTGACACTTGCTTACTAGTGCTTACTCCCGCTTACCACTGCACTAATTTAGACAGTAATGTCTAATGGTTCTTGGGAAGGTGGGGGATTTGGAAGCTGTACGGAGTTATCATTCATTACATATTTTATCTTCCATTTGTATCCATGATTCCTGTGTACATATACGTTATGGGGCACATGTGATTATCTGTGGACTTTGCAACAATATGACACTGACACCTCACATCTGCATTTAATGCAGTACTCCAATTCACAAATATATGTTATTTAGTACGTTATGCAACTAAAATGTTGGTCATAACATGATTTGACATGGAAAATGGAATACGCTGCATTGGGACTGGAACCAGGAATGCCTGTTCAGAAGGTGAATGCTCTGCCCACAACACTATTGCTATACTGCTTCATTTGCATATATCTTCCTTGTTATCCTTTTCAGCCATTTAAGCTATATTAACCATAGCTAAGCGATGGGCAAACCTGCACACCTACAGTTAAATTTAATATGTTTCATAAAAATAAAAAATGGTATAGTTATATTGTGTATTTACTATTGCTGTAGTACAGGTGGGGGGATGTCGCTGGGGGTATGCAGACACCTATGAGCAGTCTCGCTCATTCTTTTGGGCTTTCTGTTGTTCTTCATTGTGGGGGTGTGTATATTCTGAGAGCTCTGCTCTCAGACATGCTCCTTGTACTCTTATATGCTCCATGTAAGATTAGGAGCTCAGGCAGCATGCATGGCATGCTGTCGTTCTGCTCCTAAACGGTCACTTCCATGCAGGACTAAGCTAGTCCTGCAAGGAAGATTAGTAAATCTGGGGTAAGAGTTTTTTTAAACTTTGTTATGTTGTGTAGCCACTATTTCTTGGAGCTTTTCTCCTCAGGCCTCCACTGAAGATAATCAGTTCCCCCCAGTCAGACTTTCTTGAGAAACAAAAGCAAATAATAATAATAATAGTATATATTTTTTTCTTAATAAAAATTCTCTCATGTCCTGCTTTTGTGCTTTTCATGAGAATTCTTCTATTTGTGTATCTTGTATAACCTTCAGCTTGTAAGACCGCTGAAGAATCCTTTTATTCATCCCATGACTTCAACATATTATTGCAGGAAATATGCTCTTTCTGTATCTATAACCTTTAGTTAACAGAATTTGCTCTTTCGGTCACCTCAATTTCTCCCTCCCATTTTAGCCAGAAATGTATTTTTCATGGATGGCACTAACAGTCATGCATGATCGCCTGTGTTAAGTTGCATAAGTCAGGTATTCTTATTATAAATTCATTGCTACATTTCCTGGGCTTTCTGCATGTGGTCCCTTACCCTGGGCATTACCAGCTTTAATCAATCTTGCAAACTAACACAGCATTCTGCCACATTTTTAAATAGAGTCCTTTGCTCTTCCTACATTTCCTGAGCAGTGATAACCAGCTCTTTCAGTTGTCTATCTTATAAAAGTCCAAATGAGGCAAACCCAGCTGTAGCTTGTGGCACTCCTCTGATTTCAAATAGTAGGTAGGGTAACAACTGGTTGCAGTTTTTGTCATCTACATCAACAGTTCTTCTCAGCATGCATTTTTAAAGTGTCTACTAATCCAGCAGTCTGTGAATGGTAGACTGATACCTTTACCTTTTTAACTTTAATGTGCTGACATAATGTATGCATATGCTTAACATAAAGGGAGTTCCATTGTCAGTAAGTGTTCCCTTAGGGATACTCACTTTGCAGAATGGCAGTACTACATTTCTGGCAAAAGCTTTACCATTAGATATGGATAATAGTGGTCTTTCTTTAAACTTGGTGGCATAGTACATTATGACTAGTGCGCAGTAATATCTATTGCTAGATTTAATTAATGGCCTGACAATGTCCATAGCAGTACCTTCAAAGGGTACTTCTATGAATAGGCATTGGCAATAGGAACTTTGGTATCCAGGATTGGGTGCAGTTTTCTGCTGTTCTGGGCCAGAGACACAGAAGTTCTCTATTTCTTTCATTATGCCTGGCTAGGCTAATCAAGTATGGATAATACCCTTGTTTTAGCTGTGTACTTCTCCAGGTGATCTTGTAGCAGGTGACTATAAGCTAGTTTCATTACTAATGTCCCTTAAGGTTCTGGTGCTAGTTACACAAGCAGAATAATTATTAACTGTATATAAGAGGTCATCTTTTAACTTAAAATAAGGGTAGGAAGTTATAAGAACATGATGTTCACCATCTTCCCATGCAAACTTGGTTGCATTGTCTCTTGCTTTACATAAAGTAGCATCTTCCCACTGTGCCTTTTTAAAAGTTATGTTGTTAATGTGTAAGTCCGTTAACTTAGTGTTGCTTCCTTCAGTATCTTTGTTCAAGGTTCAAGGTGAGCTTTATACCCCCAAAACACTGGTACTACTGCTCCTTTTATATCTTTCTCTACAAAGGATAGCTCTAAACAAGTGTCACCTTCTGATTTACTTTATCTGCTATCAGTACAAGTCTCTTAAGTGCCCTTTTTTTTGGGTCTATATTATAAGCTCAACCACTTAACTTGTCAAACGCTGAAATGTTGACAGCTAACGGTAAAAGCTTAAAATTGGGAACGACCACTTACGCAATTTTTTTCATTGGCAAAGAATTTGCTAGGCTGTTATTGGGAATTTCCCCTTTCCCCAATGTAGAGTGATCTCAGAGTTGCTATATTTAGTTAGGGGGGATGGGGCATAGCACCCCACATTGAGGGGTGTGTAGAATGAAGCCCCCCCATTTTGTTAGGGTTTGGAAGTTTATTTTAATTTGCAACAGCCAAGAGAATTTTTTTTCCCAATGAAATATATTCGGGTAAGTGGCCATTCGCGATTTTAAGCTTTTGCCGTTTAGCTGTCAAACGTTTTGGCATTCAATAAGCTAAGCGGTCGAGATTCTAATATAGATCCATTTTCTTGTAGGCCTTTCTTCCTCTCTCTTTCTCTATTGCAACTGACCACCACTCTCTCACTTTCTTTTCATGCCTGACTAGTAAGGGTATGTTAGAACAAAAATTATCACGTTTATTATTTTCTAGGATTACAGATTCAGATTATTTAGATTCTGCCTTCGATAGCATTCTCACTAGCAGAAATAGCCTCAGAACTCAACATTTTATTTTATTTATTTATTTATTTGCAGTTGGTTTACCAGGATAGTCCATTGGGCCAAGATGAACCCATTTTCAATGGAGTCCTGGGGAGAAAAGCTCCAAAACAGTCTAAGTAAAATAGATTATTGTTGATAATTTATACAATTCTAAAATGTTCAAACAAATAATTTCAAATAGTTAACAAGCATTAGAAATAATACAGAGTTGTGATGGAACTAGCAGATGAAACAGTTTATCAAAGGCATGTTGCAAGGCAGTGCAAGAAGATTATTACATGTTAAAAAGCCTAAACTTAAGAGGTTAGGTCTGATACATTAATTGCATATACCATAAGAATAATAGAGTAGTTGTTAGAGAAAAAATAGCTGGAATAAACAGGGGGATGAAGGAAGATGAAGAAAGAAGCAGTTCTAGTGTTAGTTATGAGGGGTGGGAGCAGAAGCAGTTCTAGTGTTAGTTATGAGGGGTGGGAGCAGGAGCATTCCGACTGGGAAGATAGGTAAGAATGAAGAGGTCTTTTGAAAATAAAATGGTTAGGGGTGGTGTGAATGGATGGCGGTAGGAAGTTCCAGAGGCGAGCAGTGCCATAGGATAGAAGGTTTTTGCCTGGGGGATGAGTTGGTTTGTGCACTTCTATTAGATTTTGATTGTTTGACCTTAATACTCTATTAGGAAGGTACATTTTAAAGGCAGAGGAGAGGGATGGGCAGAGAGAGGTGTTGAAAATGAGCTTATGGGCAAGAGATAGTTGAATGTAGGCGAGATGATTGGGAAGCTCCAGCCATTTTAGTTTTTGAAGGGAGAAACAGTGGTGGGAGGAGGACTTATGGCTGGTAGCAAACTTGGCGATTTTGTTGTAGCAAGAGGAGAGTTGTTTTTTTAGAGTGGACTGTAGATTAGTTAGAAGTGGAGCTCCATATAGAAGAGAGGGGATAAGAAAGGAAGTAGAGAGAGTGATTTTAGAGGCAGGTGTGAGGTAATGATTTTGTCGGTAGAGCATACCTAGTTTTTGATGTGGTTTTTTGATATTTATTTGTATGTGGGATTTGAATTTGAGCTGGCTATCAATTTGAACCCCGAGTAACTTGGTGTCTGTCACCAGTTCTAGAGGTGAGTTATTTTGACTAGTAATTGAGAATGCATTGATATCAACAGGAGTGACTTTAGAAGGGGTAAATACCATTAGTTTAGTTTTAGAAGCATTGAGTGCTAGGTGATTTTTTTTTCATCCAATATTCAGTGGTTGAGAAAGCTTCTTGTGTAAGTTTTGTGAGTGTGGGGATAGATGTGGCAGAGTAGATAATAGTCGAATCATCAGCATATTGAATGATGTTTGAGAATGGAATCGATTTGTGGAAATCATTTATAAATATGTTGAAGAGAAGGGGACCCAGTACGGAGCCCTGTGGGTATTGAGGAATGAGCAGGTGGCCTTTTTCCATTTTACAGCTTGGTATCTATTGGATAAATAGCTGGAGAACCAGTTCAGGGAGGGGGGAGATAGGTAAAGTTCTGAGAGTTTAGTTAAAAGCAGGCTATGTGAGATAGTATCGAAGGCCTTGGAGAGATCAAGTAGTAGAGTGGAGACAAGTAGACCAGAGTCATGGGCTTTATTTACAATTTCGAGGAAGGAGAGGAGGGCTGTCATGGTACTGTGATTTGGTCTGAAACCATGTTGTGTAGGAGTTAGAAGGTTATTATCTAAGAGATGTGGTAGTAGCTGAAGTTGGACACACTTTTCTAGGAGTTTAGAAATGGGAGACAGGATAGCGATGGGGCGGAAATTGGTAATATTGTTATTGTTACCACCCTTATGTAAAGGTATGATAAAGGCCTGTTTCCAAATTTGAGGTACTATACATTCACGGAGAGAGCGGTTAATTAAGATGCTGATGGGGTAGTCTATTGATTCAGCAGCTATTCTGAGAAAGTAAGATGGGATATTGTTGGGGGTATTAGTGCATGGCTTCAATTTCAGGAGGAGTTTTTTTATGATGTAAGTGGGAATAGGTTTTAGTGAGAATTCAGAGGAGTGGGAGAAGGGAGCATTAGGGGGTGATGGGGATAATGAGGAAGTTACAGTAGGAGAATAGGGTAGAGAGTTAGAAGATTGAGAAGAGGGAGTGGTAACAGTGCTGGACAGAGTGTTGGTAGTGAAGGGTGGGGGTGTATTAGAGAATGTGGAGGTGTTTGAAAATGAACAGGTTAATTTGGCAATAGATTCAGTAAAAAAATAATTAAATTGGGTAGCTAGGTCTAATTCAGTAGCATTGGGGTCTGGGGTTGGGGTGTCTGGTTTACTGGGGTTAAGTAGGATAGAAATACCTTTCCAGAATCTTTGAGGGTTTGTTTTATTATTATTTTGGAGTATAGAGAAGTAGTTTTGTCTATCAGAGATGATGAGTTTTTTTACTTTATTTCGAAGTGTTTTGTATTCATTATGAAGTAAGGGGATCTTGTTTTTCTGATAGTGTGCCCAGGCTTTATCTCTAAGCCGCATGGTTGAAAGTGTGTTCTTGGTCAACCAAGGCGCGGATTTAAGTTTAATTCTTTTTGTTTGTAAGGGGGCCTGTGAGTCTAGTAGTTTTAGGAATGTTGAGTTAAAGTAGGCAACTGCATCATCTAGGGGTAATGTTTTTAAACAGTTCCAGTTTATAGCTTTTAGAGAGTTTGAAAAGGTTGTTGGGTTAAATTTTTTTTGGTTACGGGTAGTTATGAAATTATGGGTGCAAAGTAGTTTTGAGGGGAGTCGGTGAGTAAAGATGGGTGTATGGTCGCTAAGGGAATCTGAAAGAGTGCCACTATTAGAATAATAATGGGGATGAGAGACTAGAATCCAGTCCAGTATACTGCCGCCAGGGAGGTTCTTTGAGGGGCGTGTTACTGTGTTGATTAGTTGAGAGAAATTATGGAGGTTGATGTTGAGAGAGTTTGTTGGAGACTGTATAGAGGCCCAGTTAATATTCATGTCTCCTAAAATTATGGTTTCATTGCTAATGTTATTGGAGAGCCAGGAGAGGATATCTTCAAGTATAGAAATATTATCACCTGGGGGGATATAGAGGGAAGCTAGACAAATGTGTTTATGTTTGTTAACTTGAAGTAGAGTGAGGAGTAGTTCAGCGTTTTTAAAGTGTGGAATGGGTTTGTTGTAGGGAGTGACTAACAAAGCAGATGAGTAAAGCAGAGCTATTCCTCCACCTTTTTTGTGGGACCTGCATTTTCTAATGATAGAATAGTTTGGTGGAACTATTTCAGAGTCTTTAATGTGGGGTTTTAACCAAGTTTCAGAAATGGATAGTATGTCCGGTTTATTATGAATGAGAATTCACATGAAATGTTGAGTAAAACGCTTTATGAAATGCAAAGCTTTCGGGAAGATATGCATACATTCAAATTTAGGGTTATAGACCTAGTGGTTCCTTTGGATCGGTGTGGTGACATCAACAACTACCTTGAAACCAAGGAATTTCAGTGGATTGTATGTTTGGGGGCTGATAGCCCTCCTGGCATTAATAACACTGTTAGTATTAAGCCTATACTTGTTAGATTACAACATAGGATGAAATAAGTAATGTATTATGTATTATGTTTTATGCTTTTGTATTTTTATTAGATTATGATGTTTTTAGGTTTTATGAATTTGTCATCTGACTTTGGCTGTGGTCATGTGACTCTGGGCTTGTATATAAGCAGATGCTTCTTTGTATGTGTGTATATATTATAAAAGTTCTTCTTCGAAGCTTATTTTTCTTCATAAGTGTTTTACTCAACATTTCATGTGAATTCTTGGATTATTCTCAGCATATTATGTTTCTTTTATTATGAATGAGCCAGGCATGGAGGTTTGGGACTTTGTTAACTATGCTTTGGGAGCTTAAAGAGGTAAGTAATATGGACTTATCTATAGTGGTTGAGGTGGGGGGGCCTGGGTTGGGATGAATATCGCCAGATAATAGGCTGGTGATTAGATGAAGGAGTGGGTCCGAAAGATAATTGGACAGCTTAGAGAAAAGATTGGGTTCTATTGTAATTCATTCTGAAAGATGTATTAGATATAATGGGAGTAGAATATTTTTGAGTGGTGATAGTTTTGTATGGGAAAAATAGGATGTTTTTTATAGGATACAGATGGGGAGAGATAGGAGAGTGTGAGTAAGGGAAAGGGGAGTTAAGGTGGTTGGTTACATGGAAGGACTGTGAATGATGTGAATTAAAGGGTTGGGTGAAGTAGTGGAGAAAGGATATAGATTTAGAAGTAATAGTGGTAAAGGGAGATAGTTGTGGGTCTTAAGAGCATATTGAGATAGGGTTAGTAAGGGATCAATTAAGTTATAGAATTATATATGAATATAAGGGACAAATTATATATAGAGGATATGCTACTTGCCTAGTAGTAGGGAGGCAATGGATGGTTATGTTAGGGGTTGGAGAGGGAGTGGTTGAGGGTGCGTGTAAGAGGGGAAAATGAAGCTTATAGGCTGGGTGTGATGTATTTTGGAGAGATTATGAGTTTAATTTTGGAGGGAAAAGGCAGTGGGTGTTTCGAGAGTATTGGATATTGACTGGTGTAGAGAATAGTGGGTGTGGTGTTTGGAAGGATAAATGTAGAGGTGCTGGGGGTGGGTGGGAATTGGGGGTAGGGTAGGGGAGTGGAGTGAGCTCACAGGGCAAATGGAGGTGGCAGAAAACCCAGGAGGAGATCGAGAACCTGTCAGTGGAGCTGTGTAGCAGGAGGCTAAGTAGTAGAGGGTTAAGTAGAAGTGGGGCTATTAGGGTTTAGGGGGAGAGTGTGAGAGATTACAACAAGTGAGTGAATTAAAGTCTATATTAGTGGGGAGAGGATGCCATCTAGTGGACAAATGCTGAAGTGCACCAAGTCCACTAGGGCAGACTCTGGACTAAAATGGCCTGAAGGGAGAAGGGAGCTAGTGCAGTGCAGAGATCTAGATGGGGGAGAAAAACAGGGAGACAGAAAGAAGAGGAGTTTAGGCTGCTGGCTTGCCTGGCAGGAAGCGTACTGAAATTAGCTAGCAGGGTTTAAGAATTTATATTAATGTATGGTTTAGCAGCAGATGCACATACTTCCTTGTATCCTTCTGGAAAGACTTGATTCAATTCCAAAAGGGGGTTGAGGCAGCAGAGTTGTAGTTATTGCTTGAGGGAAATGGATGAGCTAAAAATACTTTAGCTAGGTCAAGGTGTCCACCCGGTGAAGTCACAGGGGGCAAGTCAAGGCAAAGAGGCTGGTGAACAGGAGAAAAATTGAGAAAGGACAGCTTTATAATTATAGAGATAAACACTTAGTCTCCTAATAGTGGTAATATGCTGGTATCAAAACACACATGTGTTAAAGCAAAACATCAACAATTATCTAGTAGCAAAGTCTAAAAATAATGTTATGGCTAGTGGTTAATGTCAAATAAAAGCACATCTAGGAGATATCAGAACAAATATAGGCAGATATATGCTTAGCTAAAATCACATTAGTCAATAGAAAAGTATTGCATTCATTTAACCAAAATAATAATCAAGGCAGTTGTTAGACAAGGGTCGCTATTTTACATTAGTAATAATAACCAAAGTAGCGACTGACCCGCTAATGCAGGTCAATTGTAACACAGGGTTCACGCTAACTCCTTATATATATATGATGATTTGTAATGCAAGGAATTTTGTATTAGCAGAGTACAAATAAAACAAGTCTAGAGCATTTAGCATTAGCAGAGTACAAATAAAACAAGTATAAAGTATCTTAAGCACATCATAAAACCAGCAGCGTTCCTTTGAATCGTTAATGAACAGTAAACAGTTCAAAAGCATCTCAAGCGCTCAGTTTAACCTAAAAGCACAGACAAATAAGCAGCGCTCAGTAAATCATTTCAGGAACTTAAACAGTCAGATATACATATAAGCGTCTCAAGCCCTCAGTTTAACCTAAAAGCACAACCAATATGCTGCGCTCCTTAAATCTTTTCAGGAACTTATAAAACAATCAGATATATTCAGACATTATAATGCTTATCTCACTTTCTGCACTTGTTTTGTTCTGAAGGTCCTCAATCAAGTGAGTTTCTTTTTTCTTTGTTATCTACCTTGTTTTTGTATTAATATTTTTTAAGTTTCTGACTATACTTCTGCCATGAATTGATTTTTATGTAGGATATCTTATCAGTTTGTGTTTTGTTTGGATGACTGACAGGATTTTCAGCTAAATCCCTAAGAGAAGAGCTCCTGATAAAATATTTAACAACACTATAGACATCATAAATTTTAACATCAATGTAAAATCATGTCAAAGTCCATCTAATGAGTTCCTTCCCTGACTAAATGTGTTTTCAGTGGCTCTCCTGTCAGCTAGGATGATAAGATTTTTGGCCAGTTTGCCCACATCTAGTTCTCTGTGGTGGCACTGCACTTTGATTGTCACCAAGCAGCACTCTTGCTCAGAAGTTGGGTTGACAGCCATGTTGGTCAGCACAACTAGTTTCTGATGTAGTTATATGATCCTTTGGTAAGTCCCACCTGTGATTCCTTTCTTTTGTTTAATACTTCCTCCAAGACTGAGTACACCAGTCAACCATACAAGGAATAAAACAGTCACAATGTTGTAGGGGATTTGTAGCCCCAAGAGACTGCACTTAGCATCAAAGGTACTCAAAAGACCTCACAATTTGCAAGTCCTTGTCCAGCTGCTTACATTTTTCTCCAGTGCAAGGTCCAAGGTGACAGTGGAAGAAGGACGTATAAAATCACAGGTTTATTTTCACAAGTCTATAATAAAAACAAATATAATAGCCAACTTGTGTATGCAATGGGAAATAAAAAACACAGTACATTTGGTTATTTCTCCTTAACAGTATTCAGCCCACATTGTCCTTTCATGATGCAGGTGGTCTTTTGGAAAACATAGTTCAAGGCTACAAGGCTGCATGCATCTCTCAGGCCAAGTTTGCAGCTTCCCAAGCAGATACTTCCACAAGATGCATTTAAAAATTACCACTGACAAGGGTTCACTCTCCAAGCTTTAAGGTTCTTCCTTCCAGTGATACTCCAAATAGGGATTTAACTTCCTGGGTTGCTGCTAGATATAGATATATAGAGACAACCTACACACACACACACACACACATACACACACACACACACACACACATATATATAAATATATATATATATATATATATATATATATATATATATACACATACACATATATATATATTATTTTTTATTTATTTATTTATTGCATTTGATTACCGGGAAAGCCCACTGGGCCTGAAGAATCCATTTTCAGTGGAGAAAAGCTCCACAATTATTACATACAGACAAAACAAAAACAAATAAAATGAACAATACAGGATTTATAAGACTACATTAGCATATAACAGCTAAATGATTGTATACAATGATTTGGTAACAATGGATTACATTGATGGCACCAATGAAGAAGACATACAATAAAGTAGTGAAACTTGGAATCAGTGTAGTGTAGTTATTGAGTGATGAGGAGATGGATACTGGGAGGGAGGGGCCAGGTGTTAGGGTTGTTAGTAGAAGTGCAGGTACATATCCAATGTGAGGAGAGATGCAATTTAAGGGAGTTTTTGAAGGTAGAGGGATTAGACATAGCTCTGAGTGAAGGGGGAAGATAATTCCATAACTTAGAGACTGTAAAGGAGTACAGCATTTGGCCGGCAGAGAGCTTAGGTTTGTTCACGTTTAATAGCATTTTGTTTTCAGACCTAAGGTGGCAGTTTGGATGATATATGGTCAGTATACTAGTAAGGGATGGGCAGGCCGCTGGGAATTAAATAAGTTTATGGCAAGTTGTAGGTATGTTAGAGGAAGGGGGAGCTCGAGCCAGCCTAGTTGCTGCAGTGTAGTGCAGTGGTGGGTGGAGAATTTGGTATTTTTAGCAAATTTGGCAATCTTATTGTAACATGAGTTGAGTTTTGTTTTCAGGAGGACTGTATATTGGTAAGGATGGGGGGTGCCATATAAAAGGGTTAGAATCAGGAATGCTGAGGCAAGAGCCTTTTTTGCAGGAGGACTAAGAAAGTAGTTATGCCTATAAAGGGATCCTAGTTTTGGATTTTTTTATGTAATTATGGATATGAAGGTCAAAGGTAAGGTTGCCATCAATGATGACAGCAAGTAGTTTAGTGATGGAAATGACTTCAATGATAGTATTATTTGGGGAAGAATGGAGAGTTCAGATCTATTAACTGGGCTGCATTTAGTTGGGGTAAAGATTAAGAGTTTAGTTTTACTGGGGTTAAGGGCTAGGTGGTTCTGTGACATCCAGGATTCAGTTGAGGTGAAAACTTTGTGGGTAAGTTGTTGTAATAGAGAAGCAGATTTAGAAGAGCAGATAATAGTGGAATCATCAGCATATTGTCTTAGAGTGGGAAAGAGTAGTGTGGAAGTCATTGATAAATATATGTAAAAGAAGGGGACCCAGTATAGAGCCATGGGGTACCCCTGTATTAGTGTTTATGAAAGGGGAGAAGCAGTGTCACCAGACAGTAGATTGTGGCCTGTTAGTGAGATAGTCAGGAAACCACTGGAGAGTTGGGGAGAAATGCTCAGTTTGGACAGTTTGGTAAGTAGGAGGGGGTGGGAGACAGTATCAAATGCTTTTGAAAGATCAAGAAAGAGTGTGGATACTATGAAACCAGTCACTGGCTCTGTTAACTGTGTCCAGGAAGGAGATGAGGGCAGTATTAGAGCTATGTCCATGCCTAAAGCCATGCTGAGTGGGGGAGAACAGTTTTTGTGCAACCAGGTGATTAAGGAGCTGAATTTGAATGTATTTTTCGAGTATTTTTGAGATGGGAGAAAGTATAGCAATAGGTTGGATATTAGAGATGTCCAAGTTTTTGCCACCTTTATGAAGTGGAAGAACATATGCTTTTTTCCAGATATCTGGTATGCAAGATTCCTGGATGGATCTATTGATGAGGATGCTGATGGGATATACTATGGAGGAGTCTGATAGTTGCAAGAATTCTGCAGGTAGGTTGTCAGGGGCATTGGTGCAAGGTTTTAGCTTGTGAACAAGTTTTTTAATGGTTGAGGTAGGTATAGGAGAGAGTGAGAAAGTGCGAATTGAAGTAGAAGGGCTGTGTAATATAGTACTGTTTGATAGATTAGTGTTGATGGGTGGGAAGGTGGTAATAAGTTTAGTGATGGTTTCTATGAAATAGGAGTTAAAAAGTGAAGCTAATTCATGGGATGTTGTTTCATGGTTGGGGGATGTATTATGGTGGGTTCCAGGATGGAGTAGGGAGTTAATTGCTCCTCAAAATTTTCTGGGGTTATGATTATGTTGGTTTTGGAGTGTTTGGAAGTGTTCCTTTTTGTTTTTGGTAGCTAATCATTTGGCTTGATTGCAAAGTTGTTTATACAATGTGAGGTTGGAATCAGTCTTGTTTTTTAGCCAGGTTTTCCAGGCTTTGTCTCTAGAGGACATGATTTGCTTTGTGGACTTGGTAAGCCATTTAGCATGATTAGTTTTGAGTCTTTTTAGTCATTGAGGGGCTAGAGTATTAAGGATTCAAAGAAATGTGGAACTGAAGAATTCTACTGCTTCATACAACCTACACACACACACACACACACACACACACACACACACACACACACACACACACACATGATTCCTTTATATTTTTGATATGCTTTATATTGATTTACGTACTCTTATCAGTACATCCTTGTGATAGCATTTCTGTGTTTTTCTTATACTGAATTTAGGCATAAGCTATCATCACATTCACATAAAAGCAATAAATCAATCTCAAAATATCTTACTTCACTTTTAAAATAGCATTGAGTAATATCTGAAAGAAAGGTTTTGTGATATCTGCATGAAAAAAAAATTATAAGCAATATGCATCTGCGGTCCCTTGCTTAGACGTCTGGTTTGTCACCATCTTTTCCATGCTAAAATCATTTTAAAAGACTTTTGACATAAAAACATGCTGCTTATTCTAAAGCAACCACAACAGACAAAGAAACAAAGAAAATAAATAATGGAAACAGTTCAAATCTAGACATACACAGTTAAGCTTTGCTAATGTATCACCTTTGCTGTGCTATAGCTAGAACTTTTGCATATAATACAAACCAAGAAGATGACACATTTTGGTGCAACATTCTCATTATGTGATGTTACCAGATTAAGGTACAGTGACAGTTCTTGCTGGTATAACCTAAAGTAAGAAAACATTATAAAATGACAGCAATCACTCTAACATAACTACTTGTTTTACTGTATTGATGTTAGTCAGGCCTAGTGGCATAGTGGCAAATTTGGCTTTTCGTGAATGTGTGTGACTTTCTTCTTATATAGCAATCAGTTTGTGTGTGTGTTTGTGTTTGAGTGCGTGTGTGTGTCTGTATGTGTACATGTCCATGTGTGTATATATGTACACACACACATAAATACAGTCTACATTCAAATAGATAAATATAAATCTATCTATATATAGATAGATACTATTGACATTTATGTATTGCGTATTTATGCTAGCATATGGTTGCATGTTAGAGGTATATATTCTTGATTGCCCCTGATAATTCCAATAGTTTTCAGGAAAATATATTGTATAGTCTGCTCTTTGTGAACTGTTATGTATAGGTTACACTGGTTTTCTGATGAGAATGTTAACCCATCAAAATTATAATCTGCACAGCCCTTGCTCTAATGAGAAGAGGAATGCGGCTGCAAATGCTCAGTGCTTAATTGTTTGCATAATTTTAAATCTTTTATTAACAGTCACAACTACAACACCACCTAGAAAAGTGCAGTGCTTAGTAAGTAGCACTTCAACTTGTTATCAATGAAAGTGGGAAAGGAGTGACACAGGCTCTGAGAGGTGAGGACTTTTCTGTGCAACCGAGAGAGTGAGAGAATTGTACATTTAATGGTGTTTACTAAATGAATTCACAGCACAGCAGGTAGTAATCACAGTCTAACATTCACCCTAACAGAGATAATTAGGTTTTCACCCAGGTCAGATGTTCTGAGATGGAAAAGGCACAGATTAGATGCAGCTGATTTTTTAGCAGTGCATCTCAAAAAAGGTTGCACACTTCAAGTTAAGACATGTTACATATTCAGAGCTGAAACAAACTCAAACTTCTTCACCCAGTACCTTCCACATTTTCACAACTGTCACATTTAAGCTTCTTCAATTGCTGTCTTTATTATAATGCCATATTAAATAAAATATTGTAATAAGTGAAACCATTTTTTTTCAGAATGAATGAATGCATAGTCATAGTAGTATTTATGAGCAACTTATATTTTATTCAAATTGCTGTGTTGTATTTATGCATACAACTCTCATATCTGGTAAATCCAATTTATTCAAATTGCTGTGTTGTATTTATGCATACAACTCTCATGTCTGGTACATTCCATTCACAAGTTGCAAGCCAGACTCAGACTAAACAATCATCAGCCATGTAGCAAGAATAAGCCTGCTTTGAGTGTACCAGCAATTTGGTTGACTACAACATGTATATACTGAATATAATTTTAATTGTGAGATATTATATAGTACAAATGCCTTACAATGAAACATCTCAGTTCTTGTCATTTTATATAATGTGATACAAATTTTTTTAATTTAGTACATACAATGGTTTTAAACATATGTCCCTTTTCATTTGTACTTTTTCATTCTTCAGACCAGCCCAGAAGATCTTCAGATCAGCCCACTTAATCAATCAATCAATCAATCAATCAATCAATCAATCAATCAATCAATCAATCAACTTTGGAAGACCTATATTGTACATTTTTTCATCAGTACTTTTATAAAAATAGAACCTGATATGCAGCAGATAATCTTTATTAACATGTTACATCACAGAGAAGAGAAACACAGTTATATAGTCCTTGTTCAGATTTGTAAAGCGGTATCACCTATTTACCTCATAATATTAATACACTGGGACTGGGAGCCATTTATGCCTGCACTGTGCTAATATCTGAGATGTTTGTGAATTGCTGATGGGGAAAGTGATTCAGCTGTGAAGACAGAACACGGTGAAGATTACATGATGCAACAACAAGGTGTGTGGCATGCAGGAATGTATGCAGAGACATTACAGTACATGCCTCTGCAGACCAGTAATTACAGCTGTTATCCAAGTCTAGTAAGTGTGCGTGCGTGTGTGTGTGTGTGTGTGTGTGTGTGTGTGTGTGTGTGTGTGTGTGTGTGTGTGTGTGGTGGGGGGGGCATGGTCATATGCCACAATATATTATATACACCTATGGACTGATATGATTTGCCTTTAGGTATACAGGTATTGCGTGGCCACTCAAGGGAGGTAACACTGCTCTCCAGTGTAGTTGCAAGACTCGAACCTGTGAGTCCTGGAATTACCTTAAAAAAACTATGAAAGTACAGGAGAACAGTGAATGTTGAAAATCACTGCTCTCCATTAATTTTTTTTTATTTTCCCAAGGGACAAGTCCCACCTTCAACTCCTCATACCCCTTCTACTACTATAAACTAACTCCAGAACTGTCATACCTTTGAATAAAAAGGGAATAATTTGAGACACAATGTTCTTAGGCTTAGCATATGTAAGTCCATAATTTCATACATTCATTCTCACTACTTCAGGAGTCACACTAATGAGTCTGCACATAGTCAACAAAATGTTCACAAGCTAGGACAGTGAACTGCTGTTGTATGGCCTTCTGACACTTGGCATGCACGTATGAGGCAATGGTGCTGCAGAAATGCATGATTATGACCAGATTTGGCAGAAAGTGGTGTAGGATGTCAGTGCTGTGGGTGGGCATAGTAGTCCTCACAAAATACATCACAGAGAGTCACTCATATAATACTCTATGCAAAGAAAAACTGCACAAGATATTCCAATGAGCAGAATCACCACAGAATTGGACTACCAACTAGAAGGGGTTAACAGATGTTGAAGAGATTTTGATGTCTTTTACTGGCCTGGTGAATTGGTTACTTGGACATGGAGGTGGCATGGATGTGGCAGCATGTACATGGAGGTGGCATGGATGTGGCAGCATGCACATGGAGGTGGCATAGATGTGGCAGCATGGGTGGTACCAACTACCCATATGTCAGGTTAGTAATGTCAATTATAATAGACTATGATACACACCACTACACGATCAAAGTGATCATGACCTGCTTATCTGTCTATATAGTTCTGGTCTACAAATGCAGCATCTCACATAATAAGATACATCTTCTAATGTTTTCTCTAGCACTGTCTCCCTGCTTATGCAATAGGGGACTATGGAAACATATAGTTACAGGCTGTTAATAGTATCATACATGTTCCTTTTTTACAATTTCTACTGATGGATGGTGTGGTACAATAGGAAAACAAAGGGATAATTTCAACATGGACTTTCTGACTGACAATGATGACAGCTTTCAACCGCCACTGTCTGATGATACAGTGACACTTTCTTTAGCACTACTGCTGGACAGGTCATATATATCTGCCATTACAGAAGTTCCTGTAGAGTTACTATCTAAGAATACAGCCTTGCTTGAGCATGACAGACATTATTTATTTGAAAGTCCCACTTGAGCCACACCTGTGTTCCCAGACCACAAAGCAGCAGAAATGCACAACACCTTAGAGGTGGGCATATCCACCATAAGGGAGGGAAACAGATGTGTACAGCATCACATGACTCCAGAATTGTCTGTGTTATCACTGCAATACTAAGAATTAAACAGATGATGTGCAGATCAGTGATTCAGGTGCAGACAGTTGCTATACACTGCATTGTACAGATAGTGAGTGTGCTTTGTGCCTTACAGGAAGACATGTACTAATGGCGCAGTGACCTGGACTATAAACAGGGGGAACAGACAGTGCTGCTGAGGGTGGTGTAACAAATAATGTCTTCATATGTACATCCATGAGATACATTTGTACTGACATCTAGCCTGCTTCACATGCCATACAGTCCATGGCTATAGGTGGCTCTAGATATGGGGTGGTTGGACACAGGACATCCAATACTAGACAACACAAACCACCGGAGTGAAGCTGTGGAGTCACCTGTAGACAGGTGGCCTGCTTCCCATGGCTTTGGTCATCTTCCAGGTTTTTGATCACCCAGCTCCATAGGCTCATTGTAGTGGATGCCTCATTAGGCTTCACACATATTGTTTCATACTTCTGTCTCTTCCCTAATATTGACTTTATCCAGTCCTGACACTATAAGCCAGTGTAGTGGACAATGTCATCAGTCATGTCATGGCAGCACTACTGGATTATGGGGCATGTGATTCCTCACAACATCCAAGAGTATGTGGCTACTATGATAATCTCCCATTTATCCCACATTACAGTGCTGTCATCTGATACTGTGCCCCCTCAACTTGATAAATGATAAATATGTCCTGTCCTCATTCTTATCTTCATGTGATATTTGATATACAGATTGGCTAGTACATGTATGACCCTACATAGCCTGCATGTCATGTTATATTCATCTATTATTCTCTGTTTTTATGCTATGGTCATAATTTTAGGCCATATGCCATTGGCCTGCCAGTGCTGCAGTGTATTGTGCCCACCTCTGCCTCAGCTATGGTTTTGCTGCTGCATGTTTCTCCCATGACTCTCTATTCTACCTCTCTGCTGCTGCTAGGACTTGTGTGTTAGGTCCTGCTATGATGACTATATACTGCTCCATATGTTTGCTCAATACTATATTGTGAAACTTGGCACACTCAACAAATATCTTGCTGCAGATGTCTGGACTATATTGATGTGCCTCTCCTGAGATGTATAAACATAATAAGAGTCCCATCAGTAATCTACATACCCATCAATTCCATACCTTAGGTTTCCATTTGGAAAAATTAAAACATAATCTCTTACCCATCATATTCTGTGGGTTAATTATTAGGAATATCAACCAGGGCTCTAAAACACAGCTGGCATAGTCTGCAATGCACCATATAATATATATCTTTTATATTCTTTTTATAAGTTTCTGAATCAGTCCTCCCTATTGGGTTTCATCTTTTGCATATGCTATGTGCTTTATATGCATGGGGTTACTTGTTTAGAGATCATTATGCACTCATTAACATGCACTATCAATAATGCCATTTTGACAACTTTGTGGCTATCCTATCTGTATCACACCATATGAGTAACCAATACCTGTGCTAATCTACATAATTCAATGTGCTAATTGTTTATGAATCCCAGCATAGATTTCACAGTTGTTATGCCAAATGCAGGGTTTACAAATTTAAAAAGAATTAATTTGCATTGTGAATACTACATGTAGAGGTTGTGATGTTAATGTTAAAATCATTTTCAGTAAATAATTATAGTTTAATGTGCAACACAGTGGAATAGTGGTTAAGTATTGCTGCCTCAGAGAATTTGGTTCTCCGTTTTGTTTTTGGCTTGGGTACCGTCTTTACAAAGTCTGCTCATCCTCTATCATCCTCTGCACTTTTTGTTTTGCTTTTTTCTCATTGATTTGGTTTCATCTCACATCTCAAAATTGTTCTGTATGCAAACTAATGTCATCAACTTACCTATAGGAGTGTTTGATGTAAGACTGTAGAATATTCTAAGTTTTGTGATGGGTTAAGTCCTCCCCATTCAGGATTAATTCCCTTGCTTCTTGCTTTGCACCCACTGAGTGCCAAGATAGGCTCCAGTTCATTAGTGACCCTGGGCTAAGCATATAATCACAGACTGACTGCATTAATGTGTGGACCAATGAGTGTATGAGTAAATGAATTATATATAGAGTTTATCTAGACATGCATGACTTCATACTGTATGGTTTCTACCAAATAGCTCTCATTTTAATTATAATATGCAGAAAAGTCAAACAAATTAATGCAGCAAGGCTTTCCATTTCATTTTTAAATGAAGATAATTGATTCAGTATAGATGGTAAGTGTATATATGTAAGTGGATTAGCTGGATAGAAGTCTAATCGATGATTTTGTAGCAAGAAATCCACTCTGCAAGCAATATGAGTTGAAGGTTTGCTATAGCATATAAATCTGTTTTATACAGAGACTGTGCTTTAATAAATGTTTATCTGCTAAGTGGTGCAAGATGTGAACATAAGGAATTAGTAGTTATTATAACTATGGGAGTCCCTCTGATATTGTTCCTTTATATGCAAGATGGTGTGTCAGTTCTGCAGTATCATGTTCTTCTGTTGACGTGAACTATAGATCTAAAAAAAGTATGCTACTTACTGTTCTTTCTAAATTTTCAAATGAAAGGAGAGCTGGATGATGCTTTTGAAAAATGACATATATTGTATGTGCATATGTAAACTTATATATCATAATTATCAAATTCCTTTTGCCATTTTCCCCATGAAGAAGGCTGTTGCATCAACTGGCTCCATCTCTCTTGATCAATGCCACTTTCATACCTTCTTCAACAGTCATGCAAGACTGTTGAAGGTCTCTCACACAATCCATTCATCTCTTTGCTGAAAGCCCCCATTTCATCTTGTATTCTTTCTCTCTGTTCCAAATTTTCTTCTCCAGATTCTCTTCTGCTTTCTTGCATGTGCCTGTACCACTGCAATCTGTTCTCTGTAACCTCCTCTGTGGAGCTACTCTGGCTTCTGTTCTGATGTCTTAATGTCTTTGTCTGTCACACAGTGTGCATCCTACCACCTATCTCAGGCATTTCATCTCCATTACTGCCTTCACTGTCCAGGTTTATGTAACATACAGTAGTACTGGTAACACCACTGTTTTGTACACCTTACTTTTCAGCTTCTATGGCATTCATCTCTCATACACTACCCCAACACTCTGTGTCAGATGGCTGCAGACCCTATAATTCTAGCTTTGGCCTCCACATTCTTCTGAACCATCCCTCTCAGGTACCAAAAGCTGGTAATTTTCTCTGCTATTTTCTTTGTATCTCATTTTTTAGCTTCTCCCATCTGCTGCTTTTACAACTCTCTTATATGAACATAGTTTCATCCTGTGTACCTTCAGTCTGGTATTCCATTCCCCCATCATTTGCTAAAGTTCTTGTTCTATGTTGCCACATCATCTTCATACAACAACTTGGTTGATCTGTTCACTTCAACTTTTTGCTAATTACCAGTTGGAACAGCAGCTGAACCCTGATGTACACCCACTCCCTTTAGGAACCCATAATTGCATTACTGGGTGCTTGTACATAGCCTGCACTAATTCTTCCAATGGTTCTAGGATTTTTAACCTTTGCAGGACTACCCAAATCAGCTTTCTTAGGACCTTGTCATATGCTTTTATTCAAGTCTAGGAATGCTCATTTGGATGATTTCCTCATTTCAAGTTTCTTCTTAAAGATCTTTCTCACTGTAAACACTGGACCAGTTGTGCTACATCCTGATCTGAATTTAAACTGCTCATGTCCTATATCTTGCTTTCTACTACTCTGCATATTCATTTATCACCATTTTCATAACTTTTTTTGCAGTGTGACAGTAGTTTGATATCTCTGTACTGTTCACACTTGTGAATGTCCCCTTTGTTCTTGTACATTGGCACTAGTATGCTTATTCACCACTCATTTGCAATACGCGTTTCTCTACATATTGCTATGGCAAACCTCAGGAGCCATTTCTCTACTAACTCACCAAATATTTTGATAATATCTGCTGTGACTACATCTGAGATTACTGCTATCCCTGACTTAATGTCCATAGGTTTTTCTTACTTTTTTATGGTGGGTCTCCAACTATTTTTTCATCCTAGGCTGTGTCTGAAGTATGGCTTTTGTGGGTTTTTCTTCATTCAGAAGCTGCTGGAAGTACTCCTTCCATCTGCCATTGATATCCTGTGGACTGGTAAGCAGGTTGTTACTGGCACACCCTACGAAGGATGTCTGACTGTCTTCTTTATCCTTCTGTCTTTACCTTGTAATCTGATAGAGTATCTTTGGGCCATCTACAGAGTCACTTCCCCATAGATGGAAGAGTGCACTGATGCCTCATTCTGCGCTATTGCAACTGCTCTCTTTGTCTCTTTGTTAGCCAGCCAGTATTCCTTCTTAGCCTGGTTCATCTTTTCTATTGGCTGCATATCCAGCTCTCACTCAAGAAAACTATTCCAGGTAATCCAAGCTGAGCAATGACCTATCCAGTAACCCAAGCTGCAAATAGGGAAACATATACCCCTTACACAAATAATATGAGTCCCTGGTTAGGTTGGATCCTCAAATCACTTATCACCCACCTGTGCCCATTTATTTTTAGCAACATTAGTCAACTCAATCAAATCACCTAAAGCTGTTTTTTGTGGCTAGACCTGAAACAGGTTCACAGTCTGTAATCAATGTTCTCCTATCTAGAGGATACTACACTCAACAGCTGTTGTTCAAAACTTTTGGTTTACATGACCCTTTTCCTTATAGACACTATCTAGAGTCTGTGATGCTGCCCACAACTCCATTTTGGGTTAGTTTGATGTGGATGCATGCAGCATACTTCTTTTCTTTTTCTTTGGGAGGATAGGTGAGTAGAACCTCACAGAGCCACAGGGAGAGCATGCAAACTCCATGCAGGAATTGGTCAGAGGGCATGATCAAAGCTTGTACCTTAGGCATGGGAGGCAAAAAACTTAACCATTAGGCCAACTGTTTTTTTCTGTTAAATAGAGAAACAGACAGACAGTTAGTTACAGATATAGATATATATGCATATGTATATTTATATATATGTGTTTGCATGTGTATGTCTATACAGATACCTATGTTTACACACACACACACACACACACACACCCACACACACACACACACACACACACACACACACACACACACACACACACACACACACACACACACACACACACACACACACACACACACACACACACACCCATATCTATGTAGATAGATAAGTATATGTGTATTTATCTTTATATGTATATGTTTATGTATGCAATTACTACACACACATATGTATATATATATATATATATAGATAGAGAGAGAGAGAGAGAGAGAGATCAATAGATTTACAAATAAAATATACTCCCATGCACACATACACACAAATATGCATGCATGTCTATGTAGTTCTATATGTATATATATATATATATATATATATATATATATATATATATATATATATATATATATATATTTATATATATATATATTTATATATATATATATATATATATATAGGGTCTACATAATCGAGCATCCAAATGTTCAACTTTCATATGGCTGAAACCATATGATCAAACATTTGAATGTTCGAAAATGTGAAGAAATAAAAAAAAAAAAAAAACCTAAACAGTGCTAGCCTGAACCCCCCACCCCCACCCATTTAAATATACCAACTCTGAGATTGCACTATATTGCGGTAAAGGGAAATCTTCCCGTTCCGTGTTCTATGGAGATCCCCATTTAGACCGTTCAAACTTTTAAATGTTCTATCATATGTTCTCAGACATATGAAAGTTGAGCTTTTAAAAGTTTGACCATCTGAAGGTTCTCCTGTATATATATATATATATATATATATATATATATATATTTATCCACATGTGTATATATATATATATATATATATATATACACACACACACACACACACACACACACACACACACACACACACACACACACACACACACACACATTCACACATGCAAACATACTCACACATAGATTTGAATCCATCTATCCTCATAGATTGAGGTAAATATGAAGTAACGGACACAACATTGCCAAACCGAAGCTATACGTTATGGGTTTGCAGTAGTGTTATGTTAGTTATTATCTGTCATGTTGATGTTGATCTGAAGGGATCCAACTGCTCTATAGCTGCTTTATGGTCCATATCTAAACAGCTGTTTTCAGCATATTGGCTGACTCTGGCTTCATTTGGTTCAACCAGCATCTTTATTCTGGACTACATGACAAGGGCAATCTGTATAAGATTAGCCACTGCTTGGCAATTTTTGGACCATTCTGTGGTACTAATATTCTAAAATTGTACCCTGGGTTATTTGTGTAATGTTAAACAGACACCTCTTGTCTCACAATAGTGAATTTCTCTGTAGATGGAGTGATTTTTGCAGTTGTCTATCAAATGCCTTTTACCAATGGCCATTAATAGAGCTAGTTATAGCTGAAGGCTACCATGCAACAATAACTTGGCTTAAATACTCTCTGTGGCAGAACAGGGAATATGCCAGTGTATATATCAAAACACATGACAAATTATTTTGTAATGCATAATTCTTTCCTTTAGTTACACCTAAATTGTGATTATATATCGTTAAATTATACTTGCCATTCTATTTGCTTATGACAGTCTAGCCTTGCTGTGATATATTTTATAGTGCTTTACTTCACTTAATACCTTTATTATTTGGACATAACATGAGAATAATTGGGAAATGAGAGGTGAGTCTGATGGTTTTTCTTAGAATCCTTTGCTTGTGTGGCTGTTGTGGAATGAGGCTTTACAAACATCTTGAAAGTCTACTCTAAAAACTTTTGTTGTAGAAGTAAAGACATTCACCTACAATTAAACAAGGTCCCTCTGTTAGCCCTCATAAGCTTATCATCCATGTGTTGTCCTGTCCATGACTGATACAGACACCAATATCAGTAAAATCATGTAGAATTAGATACAAAGATGTGTTCTCATCTGGTCAGTCAAGACATTACTGGTGTTTATAGAATCTGTCTAGTATAGTAAAGACTGTGGGCAGGATTCACGAAGCCTCCGTGTAAGAGATACATGGCTTACACGGAGGCTGCATTTAAACGGTGTGATGTCAGCATGTCATGCATATGCATGAGGGCATGCTGAATCACACCGAAGGCTAACACGGTCCATGGAAGACAGTAGGGGGTGTGTCCGTAGGCTGAGCCCTGCAAGCGGACACCCCCAGAAGAGTAAAATTGCCCAAAGTAAACACCCACGACAGAGGCCATGGAAATGTGAATAAACACAACACAACACATGCCCCCACAGACTATGAACATAAAATATATAAATGAACATCTTATATATTTTTTTTAAATCATAAAGATGTTTGCCCGTGAGTGCGCTCATTTGCGCGGGCGTGCCCGTAGCTTAGCCACAGTAAGCAGTCAGTGGAAAAGGATATAAGAACTAAATATGCAAAGTAAACCAAGAAGCAATAGCGTAGCGGTAGAGACGTCGGCTGAAAGCAGGCATTCATGGTTCGAGCCCCCACAACACCAATTTTTATCTTTAGTAAAATAAGCACGAAACAAGTCCCTGACAAACATGTACACATATAAAATCATAGTTCATGTAAAATGTAATGAAATAGTCCATTTATTTTGAAGAAATGTGAGATAACAAAAAAATAATAAAAAATGCCAGATTTGCCTATAGCTGAGCTACAGTTTAACAAGGTGAGTGCATCTGCCCGTAGGTGAGCAGTGGTTTAACAGGTGCAAAATGAGTGCCCGTAGGTGAGCAGTGGTTTAACAGGTGCAAAATGAGTGCCCGTAGGTGAGCAGTGGTTTAACAGGTGCAAAATGAGTGCGCATAGGTGAGCAGTGGTTTAACACGCTGAAACTGTGTGCCCCTAGGTGAGCTGAGCATAATATGCGTGCTGATAGCCAAATGAGGCGTAAACCAGCGTACCCCATTTGCGCGGAGCTGCGCATCGCGCCAACAAGCTAACCGATGGGAAACGTTGAGCAAGCTGTATCAAAACTGCCTTTACACAGACACACCCCTCAGCCTGTTCAGACAGTCATCAGGATACTATACACCATAGTCAAGGTACTGAACCACTAAGCCATGACAGCAGCACCTATAAATGCAGTAATAGCAAATATATAGGAATGAATACACAGTGGAGCATGACAAAGCAGGTTTTGTGAAGTTGATACAATTCCAAAATGGCCAATTACAGATATGTGTGGGAAAAACGGCCTATATAAGCCCCATAGGCGGGAATACACAGCATAAATGATTGTAGAACTGACTTGCAGCCAGAATGACAGGAGTAGGTGAGGGTAGTTGCTTTCGAGCACAGAGGTAGGGCATTGAGGAGTCCAGATACATGGTCTGGCTCCTAGTCCACAATCATGAGGCCCAACTCATGCAGGGCCAGGTCCTGTGGGGAGCATACAGGGCTGAGGCATGGGACTGGTTGGCTCATGATCTCACCAGTGCCACAGGGATTCCAAGGACTGGTGAGCAGGTTAGTCACCACCATGCGGACCTGAAGAGATGCAAGCAGGACCAATTGAACCTTTGGATCCAGGAGGCCAAACAAATGCCCAACGCCCCACTACTGAGTAAGTTACATGTAATTATGTATGTAAGAAATTAAACTAGCTGATATTATGGAGATGTGTATTCCAATATTACTTCATTTATATTACAGCTGCAGGTGTCCGTTCTGCGAACCGCAGAGCCTATGGTGATAGGCTGGTGCGGTTGCGCCACCAGGCAGGTCAGTAATCCTCTCCCAGTAACTGTACAGAAATATAAAAGTATGACAGTTAGCAAAAGAGTGCAGTGTAGTCACTAAGTAATAGAATGTGCAAGTAACAAGTGTAAGAGTGTTTGCAAGTATTGCTTGATTACAAAAGTGTGTTGCAGTCTGTAATCCAAACAGAAAAATGAAAATGTCTGAAATAAAGTCTGAAATAAAGATGCCCCACCTGTAATATAATAGTACACAACCTGCAGCAGGCTGAAAAGTACAGCTGCAGAAGATGAGCAAATCAGATGTGTGAAATATACTCCTGTTGAAATACTGAAACATGACATAAGTGAGACTGCTGGAAAGGATTGTAATAACTACAGGTAAAACATGTCAATAAAGCCTAGAAGTAAGTACCATCCTGAATAGTAAAATGAAAACAAGTGAGAGAGTGTGAGAAAGTGTTATGAATCCACCAATAAAGTAGTAATAACCCCTGAATAAAGTATACTGCAGTCAGTACAGAATGAAATGCATGTGAGGAGCAAAACCAAACAGTGAAATGTGTTCAAAGTGTTGCTGCAGCTGGAATGTGTATCCCAAAATCTGGATATGTTGCTCTCAGTCTGCAATATGCAGATAGTATAATTGTCTGACATACCAAACATCCACAGTTGTCTCTAGCTATATAAAGCAAATGTAGCAGGATGATGTAGCTGAACAAAGCCAGATATGAATGTGTATGAAGAACAATAAAATGTATATTGATGTAGCAGTAACAGTCCTATCACCAAATTGAAGTAGTTATCATATAGGAAACCGTAGTTAGAACAGTAGTGTGTATATATGTGCAGCTATTAGAAATGTACAGCATATGTATTGGTATCCGAAGGTGTTAATATTATTTTCTTCACCCCACCCTATAACCACATATAACCCATTCCACGTGAAAATGGTATGTGCAATCATAATTAACACCCCTGGACATTTGTCCTGTTGGGTCATAAATATTTGCATGTCCTTTGATGCATCTGCCCTGTTCAGACATCCAAACCTGATGGCCTGTTGCCATCAATTAACCCTGCATGTTGTTGGACTGTGTATTGCTGTTCAAATTATGCATGTGTTATGCTCGCTGTTCAATGGTGTGAATATCTGGGTGTTTGGTTAATGGGAATACTAATGCATGCTGTTACAACTAATTGTGAATGGTATTATATGTTACTAACCCAAACTGTCATGACATAATGCAAAACATAGGACAGGGAAGGCGGGTTCCAGCGGACCCACCTCTCCCACCTCAGCTGGCGAGTGCACCTGGCACTAGTGCCCAGTCTGGACCCTCCTCCGGTGGCCCTGTGCCACCTGTGGGTGGATGTGCTGCAGGGGGTGGGGCTTGTCCCCCCTCTGCAAGTGTGGCCGGAGGAGAACCACCACTCACCCTCCGTAGCGTCCGGACTGTGGTGCATAGGGAGATCCGGGACTCTGTTCTTGGGCCCCTATGCCAGCTTGAGGCACAGGTGGAACAACTTACGGGCATGCCTGTTGCCCGGCCTACACAGCCCCCAGCACAGCCCCGTCCTGGGCAGTGAAGGAACAGTGGCAACTGCCCATGGGTGGGGATATCAGTTCCACTGTTGCCATCTGTGGGCTCATGGGCTCTGGATATCCAAACCTCCATCCCCGTCAATTGTGTAACCCCCCCCACATGTGTCATACACCGCCCCTGTATGCATCTTGTTTGTCTTGTCTGTTGACCTACCCAACATACCTCCCCAGCTATACCGACTTCCTTCACCTGACATACCACTCTCACCTGAAAAAAAAAAAAAAAAGAAAAAAGGGCACTCTGTACCCACAAAAAAATTATGCCCCATACATAGCTGCCCATTCCGCACACATGTCTGCTGGACATGGAAGCTATCAATTACAATTGGCTGTACAACAAGTATTATTGTTGTCCTGACACCTCTCTCAGGGGTGGAAGGTTTCAAATGTCACACCAAATTAGATACATATGCACAGCTGTTGCTGATGAAGAAATGGGAAGCTATGGGCCTTACCTACATCACTCCTGCAAATCCCAGGCTTGTTTCCCTACTGTCTTACCCTCTTTTTGACCCCTTTTTCACCACTTTCCTGTCTCCCCATTTTCATTTCTTTCAAAGAAAATAGCGCAGGTGTGCACCAGAGTAAGCACTGTTAAGCGGTTGTAAGCTGGTGTGCGTGTGTGTGCGCGCGGAGCTGAACGCCAGTGCGCAAGTGGGAGCTCCGCGCAAACCAGCGCTAACCTGGTTACAACTGCTTAAAAGTGCCTTAGTCACTCTGATTGACAGGTCCCGTAGTCAGTTCAAAAGCAAAATAAAATCCCACTGTCATTCCCGAACCCAGGACCTTGGAAACAGTAGTCTGCATGACCTACCACTAAGCCATGACTCTTATACAAGAACAATGTGCTAAAATAAATATATCATGTAATAATAATAGGAACGAATGTAAAGGGAATATAGGATGTGTAGTACACAAAGCATGTCATTTAGAATTACTGTCAAAACTAGTGGATTTCCATAATAGTAGTGTGTGAACAGAAACAGCCATGCTAGTTGGTAGCTAGTAGGTAATAATGTCAGTTAATGTACATATATAAATGTATGTATATTTACATATATATATATATATATATATATATATATATATATATATATAGATATATATATAGTTGTAGGTGTCATTGTGCATACACACTTACTACAGGGAACAGGAGAGAGGAATGGAGAAATGTGAATCTACAACACAGCCTGAATCATGAGAGAGATACTAACCTTTACACTCACAGAACAGTGTCCACAGCATACCAGCATGGTCCCCGCCCTTACAATCTGAAAGGGCAATGCCTATCTCACATACCCTTTTATAGCACTGTCCTGAAATCACAGTGAGAACTGCAATCAGTACACAACTGGCTGCATGCAATTAGCAAATGCTGGCTTACAATTGGTGCAGAGGCCATCACATGGACCTATGCAGATACCTACAAAAGCATCCTGTACTAACACTCCACACATGCAATACATTCATTGCACTTTCTGGAAGCAGACAGAGGGAGAGAGACAGACAGAGACAGAGACAGAGAGTGAGAGGAAAAAAAACAAATAAACACGCTACACACTGAGTCTAAGCTGTCAGCAGTGACAGTAGCAAGCCGTGCCAGCAGCAGCAGGAAGCAGAAGTAGTGGTAATGCAACCAGCTGCGACAAACACAGGTAATGTAAAGTAGCAGGTTAATAGTCTGCATACTGTGAACCCTCCAAATGTGTCATAGGTCTGTATCTATAGGTATGTCCATGTGATATGTTGTGTGTCCGTAGTTCCACCAAAAGGGGATGACTATACATTACATGTCAGTCAGTGTTAGGCCATGATCCTGGCAGCAGTTGTCTGTGTGTTGCCCTCATCAATGGCTGTAGTGACTGTTTTGAAAGGTCAACCAGGTTCAAGAGGCAGGATCAGCCCATCACAAAGGCAAACTACCATGGGCATCTGCGCTGTGCATTCCTGGGTACATGTTGATAGTGCCTACATATTTGCACTGTTACCTACTGTTAGTGTTACCCCTTCTTTGTTGTACAATGGACTACTTCCAGCCCTGCTTACTGTAGCTTTGTTTGCATGCATGTTCGCTTGGGGTTCGCTGGAACACTGCTTCCATCTGCAATGCAGAGATACAGTGCTTCTGTGGACTCCTAGTGACATCTGCATAGCGTACGATACATATGTCAAGTTTACACATGACAGAACATCACTGTCTGTCCTGTTCGCATGTACATTGCCTGTGACACATTGCACATGTCTTACCTGGCATTTACCCACATGTGCAGTCATATATGCCAGTGCTATGAAACAGTAGCAGTACACCCACACATACACACCTTCAGTATGTTGTTCCCCATTGGCCCTATGTGTTGGTACTCACCATGGCAATCACACTACTAGGGTAGCATGTGCAAAGGTAACCTGTGAATCACCTCTATGGTCCAGTTGTGATTTATGTGAGTCATGTGGCAATGTCACAGCTGCCACATGTATGCAGTCAACCATCCCCCTTGGCCAGGAACATACAACATATGTGTGGGATGCCACCACATAGCCAATCTGGGGACTGAGCACTCTGAACCCAGTAATGCCATACCCTGTCAGGTGGCATGTCATATTACAGTGACTACAATACCAGTCAGATATAGACACACACTGACAGCAAGCTGAACACACTGGGGCATACATGGGGACTCAGAATAGCATCCTGCCTGAGCATCACACACCTCCGCAGCTGGCACACAGGCATATGTTACGTCAAACAGAGCACATGCCACACATGGCACACACATCCCATGTGCCACACACTCACAGCCTGTAGGGCTACACAACACACCTGCTACAGATGTGTCAGGTACCTCTCTTGGCCGCTGCAGTGGGGTCCCGCTCAACAGGCTGTACATGGTGAAGATCACAGTGATATGCCTCTGGGGCACTATGGTCCACCACAAAACACATGCATACAGGTCAGTCAGAGGCATGGACACATATGACTCAATCATTGACCATGCCACTATGGATGTCCTGAGACATACCTCCCTGGACTACATGATAGGGAACATAGAAGGGATCTCTCAGCATGTGGCACGGGCCAGTATGAGCCTGATCTTGGTTGCCATCATACCCTCACCAGGTATGCTACCACTATATGTAGGAAGGGTGTTGTATGTCTACATTCTGCTCAGTCTCCAATGTCATTCATAGGGTATCCACTGGCTGTCAACGTGTGCGTACATGCTGGGGAAGCCACAATGATGTGCGAGGGGCAGCTTGCACGTGACACCCATGGCCCAATGTATATTGGTGAAGCCCCTTGATACACACATACTGCCTTATGCTGCAGGACACGGATTACATAGCCACCTCCATGGGTATCACACAGGATAGGACACTAACAGTGCTGCTACACAACACCAGCAGTGTACACCGCAAGATGCATGCACTGGACACTGTCCTCAGCACGGTGAACTGCAATGTCTGTGCAGTACCAGAGTCCTGAGTCATGGCTCACAGGTGCAACCCATCACTGCCAGGTTATACCTCATACCATGCCTGTCGTCCCCTACACATGTAACACACATGGACAGGGGGTGGTATCCCAAGGCACCACAGATACACACACCTCCAGGTTGTTGGCACAGCACAAAGCATCAGGGCCTATTCATGTGCAGCTAACAGTGTGTCGGACTGCCATCTGGTTCATAGCCTGGCACACACAACCCTCCCATACACAGGAAACCCACCTATCCTCCATAACAACACTGGCAATATGACAGTCTCAAGAACTGTCTTTATATGGCTGGACTGCATCCAGCCAAACATTGTGCATGTGCATTACTGTAGCTACAACACACTAGTTGAAGGGTTCCCAGCATGTGGTCACTGAATTGCAGTGGAATGACATGTTACCACTCCCACAACAGGTGGGAACATGCAGCACCTGTACATCGACTACATGTAGACTATATGGCCCAGACCAGATGTGTATCTCCTGCTGTAGGTATTTTACCATATACACCCACACTGTATAGACACATACCACGTGTGGCCCCTGCACAGTAAGACACAGTCATATTGTTATGCATTGCAAATACCATTTAGCCACCCGAGGCATGTGTCAGACATGGTAACTACTGCAGGTCACAGGTATTTATGTGTATGTGTCACCTTGCTGGTTTAGGCAATGGCATGCATTGTTATGCACAAAGACCCACACAAGGTCATAATGTGTGACACAACCACAAGTGGCAATTGTGGGTTACCAAAACATACCTATCTGTACTGTGACAATGGTAATAGACCCAGTAGCAGAGCGCACTATTGGCATTACTGGCCAACTAGCCCTGTTTGACTGTGCTGATAGTGTGGTGACATCCCCTGTGTTTACTGGGGGAATATGCAGCATCTGGTGTATTGTAGTATTTGCCAAAAGGATCTGTTCTCTCACACTTGCATTTACACACACCCGCCATTTGCAGGATTCATACCCCTACCTAACTAAGTCACGACACGTGAGAGAGACGCATTAGCGAAGCGCACTATTCGGATTACTAGATGGTTCATCTTCTCTGGCTGTACTTATAGGGTGCTGACATCATCAGTGTTTTGAAAGGGTAATGTGCATCAGGTAGTGTGATCTCCTGATTGCCAAAACTAACATGTTTTTCATACAGAATTGCACACACACAAACTCCCCACATCCAAACACACACACACACTTGCCATTTGCAGGTTTCAAACCCCTACCTAACTATGTTATGACACTTGAGAGTGACACTGTAGCAGACTGCGCTATTCGGATTACTGATAGGTGTCTCTTCTCCAGCTGTATGTATAGGGTGCTGACATCATCACTGTTTGGAAAGGGTAATGTGCATCATGTAGTGTGATCTCCTGATTGCAAAAAAGCACATGCTTTTCATACAGAATTGCACACACATAAAACTCCCCACATCCAAACACACACACTTGCCATTTGCAGGTTTCAAACTCCTACCTAACTATATTGTGACACTGAGAGACATTAGCAGAGTGCGCTATTCCAATTACTGGGAGGTTTCCATTCTCCTGCTGTACTTATAGGGTGCTGACATCATCCGTGCTGAGCTAGGGAAATGTGAATCCTGTAGAGTGCTTTCACAGTAGCCAAAAGGGACATCTCCCTCACACAGACTTGCACACACACTAACCCCCCTCCACACACACTGGGCAGTTGCAGGATTCAAACCCCTACCTAACTATGTTATGACACTTGTGACAGACGCATTGGCAGAGCACGCTATCCTAATTACTGTGAGGTTTTCCTTCTCCTGCTGTACTTATAGGGTGCTGACATCATCCGTGCTGAGATAGGGGAATGTGCATCCTGTAGAGTGCTTTCACAGTTGCCAAAAGGGACATTTCCCTCACACAGACTTGCACACACACTAACCCCCCTCCACACACACTGGGCAGTTGCAGGATTCAAACCCCTACCTAACTATGTTATGACACTCGTGACAGACACATTGGCAGAGCGCGCTATTCTAATTACTGTGAGGTTTTCCTTCTCCTGCTGTACTTATAGGGTGCTGACATCATCCGTGCTGAGATAGAGGAATGTGCATCCTGTAGAGTGCTTTCACAGTTGCCAAAAGGGACACCTCCCTCACACAGACTTGCACACACACTAACCCCCCCTCCACACACACTGGGCAGTTGCAGGATTTAAACCCCTACCTAACTATGTTATGACACTCATGACAGACGCATTAGCAGAGCACGCTATTTGAATTAGTGGGAGGTTTCCTTTCTCCTGCTGTACTTATAGGGTGCTGACATCATCCGTGCTGAGATAGGGGAATGTGCATCCTGTAGAGTGCTTTCACAGTTGCCAAAAGGGACATCTTCCTCACACAGACTTGCACACACACACACACACACACACACACACACACACACACACACACACACACACAAACACACAGCAATTGCATGGTTCGAACTCCTACCTACCTATATTATGACACTTGAGGGAGACGCATTAGCAGAGCGCGCTAACCGAATTACTGGGCATCTGGTCTGCACCTGCAGTATTTATAGGGTGCTGACATCTTTATTTCTACAGAGGTATGTACATCTAGTACTACCTGTCAGGTGGGGGATAGCATATATATGCATTTGCAGCCACCTACATCAGGGTCAGATATGCACATCGCACTGGCAGGTTATGTTCTATACCATGCTTCGTGACCACAGGACCTGTAACACACAACACAACCAGTCCAGAACACCACACCCACATCCAGGACACACACTTAGCTACCCTGGGAACAGTGCCGGGATATGCATGTGTTCACATACACCATTCCAGTTGTTAACATCATGTACAGGCATATTGTGTGTGGGAACTACTCAGGCCTCTACCACTTTACCCTACAGCCACTACAATTTGTGGGTCCATGTGCTATGGCAGAACCACACACCACAGCCACATGGGGGAATACATATTGCACCTGTCCATCTGCAACATGGGTACTCACTGTTCCACACCAGAGGTAGACCACCATTGTTGATATCTGACCATACCCACCTTTCCCTGGACATCCATATCCCATCCCCACCCGCAGGCAAGGTTGTCAATGCACACAAACTGTATTTAGCACAAGCAGACTCTACACTTGTGAAGACTGGGGTGGACGACTTCAAAGGACCCATGCTGGGGGACTATACTGGCCACTCAGCATAATCCTTGACAATTGCATTCTATGAGCATGTGTACGGTTTGCATTGATCATGCTATCCCACATATACTCATGACTGCTCCACAACAAGACACCTGTCAGGTGTACACCAGCCATATATGAGCCGTCCAACAGACAGAGTGAGCTAATACATTGCAGAGCTGTAGCCCACAGAGGGAGGACATCTGTGAACAGTTCCGGCACGGCACTTCATTCACACATAATCATCACAACACTGTGTTGACAGAAGAATTGTCCAGACAATGCAGATAGGGCTCCCCTCAGTCTGTTATTGACGGCCACTTACTGTTAGAGATCATCAGCAACCCTCTTCCAGCACACACCAACAACATGGTTGTGGCTTAGCACATTCAAACCCTGGGATCTCCACTGTGCCCCTGCTTGACAGAGGCACAGCTCACTAGCCTCACACATTGCCTTATGTGACCTACTTTACAGTGGCACAGTAGCCTACTGTACTGGGGATGCAGATGCCAAGCACACTCTGGCTGAGCTGTCATTCCCTAGGGCAACAAGCCTAGTATTGACCTCTACACCCATATGTTCAATTGTCAGATGCACAATATTTGTTGTGCTGTCTACTGTTTGCAGGTCTTTATTGCCATAGCATTCCCTGTTCCTATGACCAACTTGTGTATCTGTGGAAGATGTTTGCATATGACGGAGATCCACTATATCACTTATGTCTCTGTAGTCATTTACTGTGTGCACTGGGCAGATTGCTGTGTTGTGGTTGGTTCCTGGAATGACACGTACAAGTACCAGATATGTGTGGCCAACTGCTAAACGGGGATATGGCCTAAGTGTGTGAGCATGCCCATTTCAGCCTTTCCATGGCATGTTGTCTGACATATGCCTCATTTATCAAAGTGTGCGAGCATGCCCAGTGTGGGCTTTCCATATGTTGCACTCTGAAGTCCACCACATATTTGGGTGTGTGTGAACTTCAACAATATCTCACGTTTATGGTTGTGTGTTGGGTGTCATGTTGTGTACTAACTGGCCAACTGCTTCATGTCTGCCACAACAGGGATTATACTGTGCCTGCAGGGATTGCATGGGGTACTTTGCAGACAGTTGTCAACATCCTTTCATAATGACCTAACACTGTAGTACCGTATAGTGTACTGGTTCAGTACTTTCACTGTGGTGGACAGTATCCTGGGCTTTAGTCCTATCACTGCTTGACATCTTCATAGTGAGCACAACAGACTGTGTAGGGGCCAGTTGTGCACATATGACCATGTTGCATTATGTTCAGATATGGACTACCTACACCAGGCTCATCCAACATTGGTAGTGTATTCCACAACATAGGTGGACATTGGCAAACACTAGCGATGTTCCCTAGGCCATTTCTGATGCTAGTCACAGGGTGTATTTGTCCTTCACCACACATTGTAACTGGAGTTTGCCATGACATATGTCATGGTTAGTATACTGTGCCTCCGTCTACCTCTGACATAACAGTGATACCCAGGGTTAACCTACCATCTCCCATCCACTCATCGGGAATCCTCTTGAGGGGTGTCGATAGGTGACTCTCTGGCTAACCTGTACCGGGAGTTTACTCAAGAGTGGGGGTGCCTTCTCTGTTATGGATCATTCTGTACAGCTTGTCCTATGTATGTCAGTGCTGGGGTTCAGGTCTCTCATGTGCATAGCTCACTGCCATTCAGATTGTACAAGGTGCAGCATGTTCATTGATTCCAGGTTGGACATGGCTTCATACATCAGGCACAGCTTGCCTGTAGCTGGGCAGTATGGCAGTGTGTGGGGCTGCAGTTTGTTTACTCAGGCAACACATGGCATCTGTTCATGCTCTTTGCTACTCCTGGTGTGGTACTGTTGTGGACTTTACAGTTGATGGAGGTGTCTGCTGAGGTATATCCCACAGGGGCTATTGTAGTCAATTGTGACGCTGATGACGGATGACTGCAGAGCCACAGTGACTTTCCCTTATCTACATCTGACAACCTTCATGATTGGGTGGGTATATGGTATGTTTCTGTGAACACTACAGCCACATGTTTGTCCAGTGCAGGATATCTATCACCTTTTGTCCCCAGGTCTCTCATTACATGTTAGGTACGTAATGGGTTAACACCTGTGTGATAATTTATGGGCACTTACTGTATATCCACGGTGGTTGTCTATACACAGTTTTGCAATTAGCTTGCTGACATGGCTATGGCTCCAATTGTCTGTTTGTAGGTGGCCCTTTTGTGGGTTGCTTGTGTCAGCTGGGGGTCGGATATGGTGGGCTGTTTGTACTCCTCTGCATACATGTTCAGTCACAGTCCTTCCATGTTGGCCTATACCTATGGGACATATATACAGAACGGGGGGGGGCCAGGACCAAGCCTTGTGGGATGCCACTCAAATCTGCTTTGTAGTCTGACATGGATGCAGCATGTCTGACCATGTCAGTTCTGTCCTTGGTCTGGTTTGCGACCCCTCTACTGACATAGGGGTATATATTTAAGCTGGTGAACATATCCATACTGAACTTGTAGGGTATTGTCTAGAAGCATATGCATGGTCCAGCTATGCTGTGTGGACCACATTGCCCTCATCAATGACCTTAATGACTGCTTCAAATGGGTCAAACATGTTTAGGGGCAGGATCTGCAGTTACAACAGCCACACTGTGTAGGGTCCAGTATCAGTAGGTCCACAATAGCTTTATGTCTGCGGTACATACTGATCCTTTCTATAGCTGTGCAGACCAAGCTTGTCAGGATCCTGGGGTGGTAGTTTGCAGTATCCATTCAGGCAACACCTTTGTTGTGAAAGACCACTGTTGTTGTACACTGGTCTTTGGGTACATATCCTGTGGTAAGGCTGACATTGGGCAGTAGTGTGATTTGGCATTCCATTATTCTTGGAGTCCATGTTGGCCTCAGCCCAGGACACCATCACATACCTTTGTTGCTGTGTGTTTTGCTTTGCAGATGATGGCTGTTACCTCAGCATCTGCAATGTCAGGGGACCAGCAGTCTTCTGGGATAGATATTTTGCATTCTGGGGGGGGGGGGGGGTTTGCACTGCACCTGTCAGGTTGTATGTTAGCAATATGTGTGTGTGTTTGGGATGTTGTTTGTAATATCTGTGTGATTCGGAGCATATCTGTGGATTCCCAACATGGTTCCTACCATCAGTTAAGTAAGCCTTGTGATTGTCCTTAGTGTCCTGTACAATTTGTATCTTCATAGGTTCATGGGTTCATATTAGGCTATCCACCCTAGGGCATTAGTAAGCCATGCCAGAGTGTGTGTGTCTTTTGCTGCCCCTTGCTATGTGACTATTATGGCCATTTATGATTTTCTTTACTGTGCCTCTGTCTGGTCATGACACAGTGAAGAACCCCAGTATACATGTACGATCATCCATCCACTTGGCAATATTCCTGTTGAGGGGTGTCAGTGAGGGGCTCTGCCTAACATGGATTGGGATCCTGTTTCTGGGTGTTGGGAGCCTCTGAGTTATGTATCTGTCCCTCCAGCATATCCAATTTCATTATGTGTTGAGGCTGACATCTGTCACTCTCACAGCTCTAATGGCTTTGATTTCCTGTGGTGGAGCATGTCCATTACTCCTGTGTTGGACATGGCCTTGTACAACAGACATACAATGCCTCTGTGTTGGCAGTCTGTGACTGCATTCAGCTGGGGTGTCTACAGCCAGGCAGCATATGACATATATTTCACACCCTTTATCCTCTTGGTGGGGTAACTTTGAGGTCTTCCGAACCTCTGCAGGTGTCACGTACGGTACATCCCATATGAGTCATTGTACTAGATTATGGGTCTGATAAGGGAACAGTACAGGGGCACAGTGACCTCTGTTGATGTAGATGTGAATCCTTTCTTGATACGGTGTCCAATATCGACAATCTTCCTAGCCACATTGGCATTGTGAGTGTCACATGACAGATTATTGTCGACTTGTGTCCCTAGGTCCCTGATTACTCCTTGCATACATAATGGTTTATCCCCTATGTGGTAATTTGTGAGTACCTTGTCTGATATTTGGTGGGACATTCATACTGTCCAGTGTCTTCAGGATGTCTGGGTGGAGTTCTTGTGTGTGAGAGTGTGGTCTGTCGCATGCTACAGACTGTACAGCAGTTTTGACTACACTTAGGTGCACATGGGTGGTCTCCGCTGCTTTGTGCATTGTCAGTTACCTGGCCATATGGGTGTCTGTGCTGCATATGGATACTCCCCCTCCTTTGATGTTTTGGTCCAGGTGTTGGGGTCATAACGCATGATATGTGGTATAACCTGGTAGTGCTGGTGTGCTATCACTAGGCTTGCAGCAGGCTTTTGTCACTGCACAGACATCGATGTTCTCCATACTGGGAAGTGCCTCAGGGGCATGCATATTGCAGTTTACACATCTGGCATTGGTCAGCATTACCCTTATGTTTCTTACCACTTATGTTTTCTAGGGTGGTGGGTAGTCTTTTTGGCCTTGCCTACATACGGCTCTATGGAGGTGGCAAAGACCTTATCCAGTATCCAGACGCACAGGGGTAACAGGTGCAAGCCATCCCTGGAAGAGCAGCATGGCTTGTCATGCTTGACATCTCAAGCAGACAGACATTAGACCCTCTTGGACTGCCAGCTGTAACTGTGCCACCTGTTAAAGATGATCATTCTGTGTTTGTACTGTGGCATCATTCTTGGTGAAGGTTGGATGCTGCACACGGCCAGTGTCATACCGGCCTGGGGTACATACTCTGAGAGCTCATCCATGTCTCTTTTCATGTAGTCCAGGGAGGTACATCTCAGGTCATTCACACCAGCATGGACATTGAGTGCATCATATTTCTGCTTGCTTTGGGGTGACCTGCGTACTTGTGTTATGTGGCATATTGTGGCAGCCTACAGGCAGCTTACTGTACCCTTTCCCTTGTTCAGTCTGGTGAGTGGGACAGCAGTGTGTCTGCCTATACAGACACCTATTACAACTGTATCAGGCATGTTGTTTCTCCTTCTGGCCTGTGACTGTTTGGCACACCAGCTTTGTGTACTATGTGTTGCATGTGCTATGTTTGGAGGTTATGGTTGCTTGTGATCTGCTTTGGAGGCTTCTGTTGGTGTGGTGCATTTGTAATTAGGGCCTCCGGGAATGTTTTTCTGTGTTTATGTGTTTGGTTTACAGTTGTGGTAGGTGTATGTGGGACTGGGTTTGTGGTGTATGTGGTTACCTTCTCCTCCTGACTACTTTTGACAGAACTGAGTTGGGGGAGATCAGCCTCTGGTTTGGATACATGGTTGCATCTATCACATATATTTGTATTTATTGGGGGGAGTTGTGGTTGTCTGTGTACTTGGGACAGGTGTCACATTGCCTCTGGATTCACAAATTTTACTTGTTGTGGCTGGCCTTAGTGGATTGTATGTGTGGACATATGTTATTGCCATACTACTGATCAGTGATTACTTCCCTTTTTATGTTTGTTCTATCATGTGGTAGCTTCCTCATTCTCTTGCATGGTTTAGTAATGGCTGGTGTCCAGCATGCCAGCTGCCTGCGTGTATGGCATTGTGTCTTGTTGTTATTTGTGATTGCATACTCCAAGCATTCCTGGCTGTGTTCATGGAATGCCTGTATAACATGTTCTGCGGTGTGTCCCATATTCTGCACTTGCACAGGGCCTTTCGTGGATTCCACATCGGTTTGGAGGGGTGCAACCTATGCTTTACACATGTTTTTCACTGTGGTATTCTGGCCGGGGACTGGGGTTGGGATGTGCATATCCAGTGTGATTACTCTATGGTCTGGTCTTACCAGTGAAGGATACACTTCTCATCTTGCCATCCAGTACACATGTTGCTGATTATCACATCCAGTATGCTTACCTCTCTTGTGGGAGTGGTACGTTGTTCCTGGGCATTTTGGTTTATGGATTCTGGGAACTTTTCTCCTACTGTGTTGGTGCTAGTATAATGCTCCCAGTGTATGTCTGGGTATTTTCAGTCAAGCAATATAATGTGGTTTGGGGTGCTTGATATATTCATGTATTCCGACATAGGCCAGGTGCAGTGCCTGGTATTAGGACAGTAGTCTGCAGCAGGCTATATACTGGGAGGCGGTTTTAGCCATTGGTATTTGACCATGGCTAATTCATGCTGCTTCTTGTTGTGGTACCAACATGCGGGTGTGGTTATCCTTGACATTTATTGCTAGTCACCCTCCTTTTGTAGCTTGTTCCATGTTTTGCAGCTGTACAGCACAGTATGAGGTGTGACCTGGTAGTGTTAGGGTGCTGATGTGAGCCTTGACCCAGTTTTCTATTACAGGACTGATATCTACATTCTCCATAGTGTGTGTGTTTACACTGCACACATCTTGCTGTTTAGACTTCTGGCATTGGGTAGCATTACATCTAGGTTCCTATCCCTTGTGGTACCTATGAAGGTGGGTTTGTGTTTTGAGACTTACCTATTCAGGGCATGCTGTGGGTACTGACAGCCTTTGCCAGTATCCATGGGGCATGGACTGATAGGTGCACGCCACCCCTAGCAGGTGGTGCATCATGTCATGCTCCACATGTCTTCCCAGCCTGAAAAACATTGGCTCCCCTTTGACTAACTGCATTACTTCAGCCAGTTATTGCACTTGATCATGCCATCGTCATTTTGTGGCTTCATGCTTGGTAAGGGTGGATGTTAGTCAGGGTGCTCAGGTGTGCATATAGTACATGGTGTTACATTACTTAACACATGGCATTCATGCCTCAGGTGGTGCTGCAGGGCTGCCTCTGTCGGATGCACATATTACACTCCCTGTACATGTTTGTGAGCAGGTCATGTCATTTTAGGCATCCATGTTATTATTTGAGTGAGTCAGATTGGGTATAATTCCCAGGGTTCCTACTGAGCCAGTGTATGTGCTATGCGTTGCCTCTTTGCCAAGGCCAGGGCATACTGGGCACGCCTCCTTCTGCCTACTGGGGCAGGCTCAGGTTGTTCCTCCTCCGAGTCACGCTCTGCCTGTGATGGCCTTGGCAATGGTGGGGGGCTGTTTGGCCCAGCCCTATGCTGGTCCTGCTGCAGCTGTTTTCGCAAGATCATATTATGTAGCATAGCACATACCATGACAATTTGGGTACATGTAGTTGGTGTGTACTGCAAGGCTCCACCAGATGTGTCTAGACACCGGAACTGTGACTTCAGCAGCCCAAACACATGCTCTATTACATTACATGTTTGTGCGTGTGCCTCATTATGGCGTTCCTGTTCAGGTGTGTGTGCATTTCTGATGGGTGTCATCAGCCACGGCTCCAGTGTATAACCTGCATCCCCCACTAGGTGTCCGCGCGGGATTTCCCCATTGGCAAATGCCTGGTACAGCTGCATCAAATGCCAGATGTGGGAATCATGGTAACTCCCAGGGCAGCCAGCACACACATTCATTATTATGCCCTGGGCATCACACACGACCTGGCAGTTGATGGAGGGGAAGCCCTTTGCGGTTAATGTAGGCCCTACCCCACTCACCGGCTGGTGCTTTGATGCGTATGTGCGTGCAGTCTATTGCACCCACTACCTCAGGGTATTCTGCTATTTGCTGGAAGAGACGCATATTGCTGGCCAATACCTCACGGGCATTGGGAAAATATACATGATCACCGACATGTGCTGACATGGCATCCAGGAACTGGTGCAGTACCCTGGATGCTGATGCCTGTGATATCTCCATCATATCACCAGTTGGTCTCTGGAAGGTACCTGTTGCTAGTATTCTTAGGCCAACACATACCTTGGTTTCCACTGGGATGGGTTCCCCTCTGTTGGTTCTGTGTGTGAGGCGTGGCCTGCACAGCTCAACTATTTGCTGCAGGAGCTCTCTATCCACTCTATAGCGCTCTACTATCTCCAGCTCATGTAACCCATGGTAGGTGACCCTGGGCCTGTACACTCTTCTCCGTCTCCTCACTGTGGATTGTCTGGCACCATCTGCATTGTCACCACCTTCAGCAAGTCGGCTATGTCTCATTATGACAGCTATGGCAGCCCCTAACATTTCTGCTCTGAGTGAAGCTTTTTTCAGTTTTCACTTCTATTAGCTTACTCCTGTCTTGCAGTGTCTCTTGAGAGAAACATCCTGCACTGCTGTTTGCAGAGTTTTAAGTGCTGGGCTGGGCTACTATTCTGCCTGTGTAATTGCCTGCTTCTAATTGTTTTCACCTGCTAGCTCCAGCAGTATTCCCTGCTAGCTTCCTACTAATTCTGTTGCTTCCTTTTTCCTTTCTGTTTCCTCAGGGGGGAGCAGCGTGCATACCAGCAGAAACACGCTCACAGTGGCTTACATGCGTGCATACATGCTTACACTGTTCAGAATCTACTTATTTGGGTTAAAACGCGCGCACACCAGCGCAAACAGTGTTACAAGTCTGCCAACAGGCTCCCACATGCTCAGTCTGCCCTACACACGCGCACACCAGCGCAAACAGTGTTAAACATCTACCAACACGCTCCCACATGCTCAGTCTGCCTTACACGTGCGCACACTGCCCTACTCGCGCTTCATGGCATACACACATGCGCATGCACGCCCAGCAAGAAACTTTAGTGTAAGTAACAGTGTACACCTTCCATTTCTTGACTTTCACAGACTTATCTTGTGGCACTCCTCTTTCCCTGATCTGTGTCTGTTATCTGTCATGTTACACTGACCTCCAATGAACTGCATTTCTTTCTACCATTCCCCCCTGTGATGTCACCTATCTCCTACTCTATTCCTCTCCCTTATGTATCTCTTACACTACTCAGACTGTGCTCATTTGCTATGTGACTGTGAGATTCAGTATCCTAACCCTCATTTACATGAGATTGCCTACTAATGCTTAGTTACATGTCTTAGACTCAGCTTCCCCCTTTAGCAACCACTACATGGTGGCCATGTTGTTTTTGGTCTGCTGGTCCCTGCATTGTCATTCCATGTATTGCATAAAACCCACATTTGTGGGTTTATAACCTTCATTTTTATGTTTTATACAGCGCAACCCGTTTGCGCGGGGCTGCGTTGGGTTTAAACATCGCCGCAAAAAAAAATTATATTTTTATTATTTTTGCATCAGGTTACCTTGCCAATGGCCACATATTTGGCCATTGGCATGCTGCCTGACACATATGCACCCTTTATTTGGAGCTGACATGGCTCCATTGTGAATTTTGCAGAAAGGTCTCTTACACGGGCTGGTTTCTGCTTCGTGGATCGCTAATATACTTCATTTGCATACCTTTCGGCTGCAAGTGAGGTATTTAGCATGTCCACGCCCAGTCCGTGTAAGAGACGTTTTAGCTGGTCTCTTACACGGAGTTTAGGGCTGTTCCTGGATTGCGAGGCTTGCATGGAGTGTTACACGTCTCTTACACTCCGTGCAAGCCTTCGTGAATCCTGCCCTGTATAAAAAAGGAAATCCTAAAGAGACAAAAAAGACAAAGCAGAAAAGCCATAGTAGTCCCTGTATACATTCCAGCAGGCATTATACTGCAGTGTCATATAAAATGTCAGCGCATTTGTGATACTGATATAATGCTGGCTGTATGTTCAAATAATGTTAATATAAAAGAAAAACATGTTTTAGTTTAAACTATGTAGCATTTTGAGGTTTTGTAGAGGACTTGTTCTATTTTAGCTGCATATCTATTGTAGTTGTGATTAAGTAGATCCCCTCTGGGTGCCATTTTGTTGCTTAGCTACATGCTTTTAAACATTTAAAAGTTCTTATAAAAGATGAGCTCTGCTGGTACTGGAAGAAAGAGGAACGAGGAAGAAGCAGCAAAATGGTTGGAGCATATCTAGTGCGTGTACCTGGGGGACACCTGGATCACACTGGAATCTGCTACTGTGAAGGATGCCACAGGAGCCGATTGAGAGGCACTCATTACCTTCCTCTGAGGACTCATGGCTTTGATGTACATAAAGCAAATGTAGATACCAGTCTGGAGACCAACAGAGGAAGACATTGGAGCCCTTCTTTCAGATGTTTGTCATTCTATCCAAAAGGGATTGAAACCACACTATCATTGGGTGAGATTTGTATTTATAAATAGTACTAATTTAGATAATTATTTGTTTGTTTAATTATTTGCATTTTTTAAGAATGTAGTATTTTTCAGTACTTAATTTTCCTCAATAAAATAACAGAAATAGTATCATGTGGGTCATGTTTTACTTTGCATTTTTGCACCCCAGTTATGATAATTTAAATATATAACTAACAGAGATAACTCACTTTGGGATACTATTCAAAAGTCAAACCTGAGAACCCCCTCCCCCTTTCAGTCTTGAAGTTTATAAAGAGGCACTTGTTCTAGATGTCCTTCCCCATCCAGCACCAAGATTGTCACTGGCTTTCCAAAGTGTAACTGATGATCAGGTCCACTAACAGCCAATTGCACCCAATCCCCACCCCCCAATAAAATGTAAATAAACCAACTCCGATATAGTCATATCTCAAAGAAAAGGGAACATTTCAAGAAATGACAATATCTGAGTTATTATTTTATATATATATATATATATATATATATATATATATATATATATATATATATATATATATATATATATATATATATCAAGTCCTAATTTTCAATCATTTGATCTCAATATTTTGTGACTCAGCTTTGTGAGTCTTGTCATTTCAAATAATCAATGTTTATTGTAGATAGTGGGGCTGTAGCCCATGGCACACATGACAGATGGCTGATCAACCCCATACTCGGCAAAATAAGTATACTAATTCTGGGGTGACACCATAGCAGGGATAAATGGTATACTTGGGTTTCCAGCAATGCAAAGTATTACTTGAAACTGGTGTGAACGGTGGTTTGCACATCCTATTTGGGAGTCTTCTATATATGGAGTAGAAGGGCTACAGCCGTACCACTAAAAATAGTTGCACTTATGTTTTCCTTAGTTTTTCACTAGTCACATATGAGATATAAGAGTCTTCCATATACTAATATATGTAGCTGTATTTGCAGAGTGCACAGTTTCTTCTTCCTATTATACAGCTTTAAGATCTTCATTTAGGTACTCATTTAAAATCTCAGCATATGAAATTGCCAATTCCTGAGATCTCGAGACCAAATGGCTGAAAATCTAGACCTGGATATATTAAGTTTGAGGTAGCCATTTCTCAGAATATTCCCCTTTCTCCAAGGTTTGGCCATCTCGGAGTTGAAGTCTATAAATGTGCAAAGTATGAGGAGCCTTGTCTCTACATCGGTGGTACAGGGAGGCCTGTTCCCTTTAAAAAAAAAAACAAGTTTAAAGAAGAAGAGTGATGTTCAATGTTTGCTTTTCTTCTGTATTTTTGTTCTTTGTTTTCATTGTCTCAGAAAATTGATCCTTGACATTTCAAAAGGGAGCTGTTACTTTGCATTTCTGATAGAACTTGCCAATGCGTAAATGCAATTTATCAGTACCACTGATGTTACAATTTTATTTCTTTATTTTTGTCTGTAAAGCTTAATAATATTTCGACATTAAAATAATCACTTTTAGTATTATGTCACCGGCTTCAATATGATACATATATAACAAACAAATAAATCCAAACCAGCCCAGAAGTTGAACATGTTGAAACACAGGTGCCCAGTAGGAAGGTAGCTGGAGTAAAGAAGCTGAACCACGACAAAGTAAAATCTTCTTTTTTAATATAAAATGGTGAGCGCTTTTGCAATGGTAACCATTGCTTCATCAGACAGTTCATTCAAACAGCAGCAGCACTTAAATATTTTAATTCATTACTAAAACAACCAATCCCACCACTCAGAGTTAATTCAGCATTCAGCAATCAATTAATTACTATGGTTATGTTTTGCCCTTAGTTAATTGCTGAAGTCAAAAAACTCTGTTTAAAAATCACATGCACAAAATGTAAAGACAAGAACATGTGGATAAATAGAAATAAAATACATAAAAAGTCAATGAAAAAATACATATATACTCATGTTCCCCATTTAGTAACTACTTATGTGCATGGGTATAAGCATAAAAATGTATATAAAAATATATATAAAAATATAAGCAGCACACACTCAACTTAATACATATATTCACCTAATAAATGCACGTTGTCCACCTAGTAAATACATATGCTTTAATACATACATCTCAACAAATGCTTGTCTTTAGTGATATCTATGCTAGAAACAGCTCAAGAAATACTGCCATATTGACGCAAAGCCCTGCATGTGTTTATGTGGTCTTCTCTTGTTAAAATATTATTATTATTTTTTATTTTATTTTAACCTTTTAGATTTTAGCACTGGCTTCAATGGAACACTATCATTCAAACCCAAACCTCTATGTGCTCCTAAACGCAAAATCCAGTTTACTTCCATATTTTCAGTAGTATTGACTATGTCCCCCATCCTATTGCTGGCATTCTGAATGTGTAAAACCTGAAACAAAAATATATGGTCACCCCCCTTATCCAATGTATGCTTAGCCAAAGCACTATATAGTTGCCCTTTTCTAGTGCAGTAAAGGTGATCCCTTATCCGTTCCCTAAGGTGACAGTTAGTTTTACCAACATAGAAATGGAAACATGTTGTGCAGTGAGCTACATGCACTGCATTCTTAGTATTGCAATCAGCAGAATTCCTTAGCACACATAGACGCCCTGTTGCAGGGTGCTTAAAAAACCTTGATTCATCTATATAAATGCACTGTGTGCATTTTCCACATCTATGGGTACCATTCACTGAGCTATCCATCAGAGTAGGTATCCTTGCATAGCAAAGCTGCTGTTTCAGATTTTTCTTATTTCTAAATGCAAAATGTGGTTGTCCACCCACTATGTTGGTAGTATCCTCATCTAATAACAACATATGCCAATCTTGTCGTATGATGGTTTCAAACCTTTTCACATCTCTTGTATATGGTAAAACCATCGGAATGTATGGTAATACACTATTCCTAATACCTACCCTGTCACTACCTGCTCTATCAGAGTAGTAAGGCTTAGCTTTACCTTTCCTTTCTTTGTGTACATTATGGTACACCTTATCAATTTCATGTTCACTATACCGCCTATCAATGAAACCTGTTCTTAGCTTAATTAACTCATTTCTATACACTTCCTCTTGACAACATAGACGAGATGTTCTCATTGCCTGACCTCTGATTATATTAGGAAAAATCTTAGGGTTATACATACTGTTTCTGTGTAGAAAAGATGGTCTGTAACATTGTATCTTATGTAATTCCATAGACCATTGGTCATTTTCTCTGTATATAGTAATGTCCAGGAAGTCTAAACTCATCTCAGAACAGTTCATCGTAGCCTTTAAAAAGTCACTAGTAGTATTTAGGTATGCATACAGGGATTTAAGTTGTTCAACATCACCTTTCCAAAAAATAAAAAGATCATCTACGAAATACCTATAACAGGCTATTTGGGGATTACCTAACAGATGTTCATATTCCCAGTTAACCATAACCAGGTTTGCATATGTGTTGGCACAACTTGTGCCCATGGCAACCCCTGACAACTGCTTATAGCATATGCCATTTATCATAAATATGTTGTGCTCTAGTACCAATTCTAGTAACATACAGAGAAAGTCTATCTTAGTATTAGAGAACTTTCCCTGCCCTGTCAACACTGATTTTACCATGCTTATCCCCTGGTCATTGAGTATACTTGTAAATATAGAGACTACATCTTGTGTGGCCAGCATCCCCATATCTGCTGTTCCCATTTGCTTCACTGCCCCATAAAGGTCCACTAAAAACTGTCAGTTACAAACACACACTCTGAAGAAAATGTGGGGGCATGGGCAGGAGAGTTAATATGGAATATTTCCAAATATGAACTGTCTGCAGCTGAGACTTCTTTATTGAACAGAGGTTTACATTTTATACCTTCGGCTAAAATGGACATTACTGAATTTCTGTCATGCCTACGTATGTTTACTAGAAATGTAACATTGAAACAACAATTTGGAAATGGCAATGAGGTAAGGGATGTTCAGTTTAAAAAAACAGGCTGTATGTACCAATATTGCCGCATAATATAGAAACCTTCTTAAAAGCTTGTCAAAATGCCATTTACAGCACAGGAAACAAAAGTTATTTAGAAGAAGGAAAGTATAATTTGACAAAGAGTGAGCACAAAGCATTGTGTGACTTGCAGACTAATGATAGCATAGTTATAAGACTCGCTGACAAAGGGGGATCAGTAGTGATATTGAATGCTGACTTTTATAATACAGCTATGGAAGAAATGTTATTGGATCCAAATGTATATGTTGAAGTACCAACAACAATTGTGTTTGAAATGAGTGAACAGATTTCTAGTACCGTATATGAATGCATGTGTATGGCACTATTAAGTAAAGATATTTTTAATTATTTTGCTGTTGAAAGTCCACTCATACCTCAAATCCATGGCCTCCCCAAGATACATAAAGACCCATATAACCCGAAATTTAGATCTATAGTAGCAGGGGTAGGATGGCTAACAGAACCTATCGCTATATACCTGGATAAGGAATTGAAGACAGTACTCAATGAATATGCATATGTCTTGAAAAACACAGAACAGTTTTTGGTGGACCTTTATGGGGCAGTGAAGCAAATGGGAACAGCAGATAGGGGGATGCTGGCCACACTAGACGTAGTGTCTTTATTTACAAGTATACCCAATGACCAGGGGATAAGCATGGTAAAATTAGTGTTGACAAGGCGGGGAAAGTTCTCTAATACTAAGATAGACTTTCTCTGTATGTTACTAGAATTGGTACTAGAGCACAACATATTTATGTTCAATGGCATATGCTATATGCAGTTGTCAGGAGTTGCCATGGGCACAAGTTGTGCCCAACACATATGCAAACCTGGTTATGGTTATCTGGGAATATGAACATCTGTTAGATAATCCCCAAATAGCCTTTTATATGCATTTCATTGATGTTTTTATTCTTTGGAAAGGTGATGGTGAACAACGTAAATCCCTGTATGCATACCTAAATACTACTAGTGACTTTTTAAAGTTTACGATGAACTGTTCTGAGATGAGTTTAGACTTCCTGGACGTTACTATATACAGAGAAAATGACCAATGGTCTACAAAATTACTTAGGAAACAATGTTACAGACCATCTTTTCTACACAGAAACAGTATGCATAACCCTAAGATTTTTCCTAATATAATCAGAGGTCAGGCAATGAGAACATCTCAAATATGTTGTCAAGAGGAAGTGTATAGAAATGAGTTAATTAAGCTAAGAACAGGTTTCATTGATAGGGGGTATAGTGAACATGAAATTGATAAGGTGTACCATAATGTACACAAAGAAAGGAAAGGTAAAGCTAAGCCTTACTACTCTGATAGAGCAGGTAGTGACAGGGTAGGTATCAGGAATAGTGTATTACCATACATTCCGATGGTTTTACCATATACAAGGGATGTGAAAAGGTATGAAACCATCATACGACAAAATTGGCCTATGCTGTTAGTAGATGAGGATATTACCAACATAGTGGGTAGACAACCACATTTTGCATTTAGAAATAAGAAAAATCTGAAATAGCAGCTTTGCTATCAAGCATACCTACTCTGATGAATAGCACAGTGAATGGTACCCATAGATGTGGAAAATGCACACAGTGCATTTATATAGATGAATCAAGGTTTTTTAAGCACCTTGAAACAGGGTGTCTATGGGAGCTAAGGAATTCTGCTGATTGCAATACTAAGAATGTAGTGTATGCAGCTCACTGCACAACATGTTTCCATTTCTATGTTGGAAAAACTAACCGTCACCTTAGGGAATGGATAAGGGATCACCTTTACTGCACTAGAAAAGGGCAACTGTATTGTGCTTTGGCTAAGCATACATTGGATAAGGGGGATGACCATATATTTTTGTTTCAGGTTTTACACATTCAGAATGCCAGCAATAGGATGGGGGACATAGTCAATACTACTGAAAATATGGAAGTAAAATAGATTTTGCATTTAGGACCACATAGAGGTTTGGGTTTGAATGATAGTGTTCCATTGAAGCCAGTGCTAAAATCTAAAAGGTTAAAATAAAATAAAAAATAATAATAATATTTTAACAAGAGAAGACCACATAAACACATGCAGGGCTTTGCGTCAATATGGCAGTATTTCTTGAGCTGTTTCTAGCATAGATATCACTAAAGACAAGCATTTGTTGAGATGTATTTATTAAAGCATATGTATTTACTAGGTGGACAACGTGCATTTATTAGGCAGAATATATGTATTAAGCTGTTGAGTGTGTACTGCTTATATTTTTATATATATTTTTATGCTTATACCCATGCACATAAGTAGTTACTAAATGGGGAACATGAGTGTATGTATTTATTCATTGACTTTTTATGTATTTTATTTATATTTATCCACATGTTCTTGTCTTTACATTTTGTGCATGTGGTTGTTAAACAGAGTTTTTTGACTTCAGCAATTAACTAAGGGCAAAACATAACCATAGTAATTAATTGATTGCTGAATGCTGAATTAACTTTGAGTGGTAGGATTGGTTGTTTTAGTAATGAATTAAAGTATTTAAGTGCTGTTGCTGTTTGAATGAACTGTCTGATGAAGCAATGGTTACCATTGAGAAAGTGCTCACCATTTTGTATTAAAAAAGAAGATTTTACTTTGTCGTGGTTAAGCTTCTTTATTCCAGCTACCTTCCTGCTGGGCACCTGTATTTCACCATGATACATATATAGTAGAATTCTGCATTTCACTGGAACAAAATAAGTTGAATATTATAGTTCTTGCACTGGTACAGGCAGACCATTTGTATTTTATAGTGGTACTTCTAATGCTGCTCTAACATGAGACCTACAGGCTTCCTACCTTTTCAAAGTGAATGGCTTATCACAAGTATATATATGTATTTTTTTTTCAGCAAAACATATTTGAAGTTTTGTGCTGTCATCATTGATAAAGCCAAAAGTATTATTTTGAAGGATATGCAGTTAGCACATTTATATCACCAATGTCCTGTGTGCCTGATTTATACACAGTTATATGATGCACATTGTTCAAAAAGACATGCTCACTTTAGATATTTATCTTTTAAGCAATATAAAAATGCATATATCTACCTAAGTATTTCTTGGCTAGAAAATTCAGCCACAAGATTTGCTGATCCCATCATAATTAATACGAATGACTAAGATTTATCAAGACTCGTAGTTTGCACTGACACTTCATGTTTTGTCGATTGTGAACTAAAATCAGTAGCTCATCTATCATATAACTTGAGTCACTCCTGCTTTAAGTATTTTCATATCAGAATGCTTTCTCTCCGAGAACTTGCACAGTTATGCCCTCCTCGCATGATGCTATCTAGATGTGAAAGAAGTACCCAATTGTTATAAATTAAACCACGTTATCAAACACTGATGATACCTTTTTTTTAAATCACTAACCTTGCAGTGTCCTTGTTTTTACTGACACAAAATTATGTAAATATAATTCCCAAGGACAGCAGGGAAATATTACCTTTCACTTTTAAATTAGAAAAACAAACAGAAATAAAACTGATCACATGCATAAAGAAGTAAATCATATTTGGCCACATAAAGTAACATGTCACTAGGAGTTAGATCAAGGACAATGTTCTGGCCAATTAACAACTCTATTTTCATGCTGGTATCTTTGAGCAACCATAACTAACCTTACAAAACTCAAACCATCTCCATTTCTCTTTTATATATATATCCACACACACACACACACACACACACACAAAACTATACATTTTAAAAATAAAAATTGGTAAAGTAGAGCACACTTAAAAATTTACATATCATTCTAACATATCTCACTTCTTCCTACATATCATATCTGCGGTACCCAACTCAATGAAATACACATAAAGCCAATATATTTACTACGTTTATATAATGTGGTTTTCTTAAAACATGGGAAACATTTGATTAACTCATCTGGTCATGAATGATAATGTGCAAGACTAGCCAGTAATATGCCTTTTCCTTTTTGGTAGCCTTTATCAAGGTCAATGGGCATTCTTATTGCAGCAGCCGGTTTTACAGCTGAAATTTATATGATATACCATGGACTAAATAACATGTGATTAATGATAGCTGGAGATAAAACAGACTACACTAATGGTGTTTAAAAAACTGGAGAAAAAATAAGTGAAACAAGTTTTACTATGAACCTAAAGATCATAATGCTTTCCCCTGCTGGCTAAGCAGTGGCAAGGAAAAACCTATGAGCATTCCTTCTAATTTCAATGAATGGCATCTGATCATCTATGTTGATATGCCTGCCATGTCTATTGCTAATGACTTACGATAGAAGCTTAGATATAAAGGTTATTAGACTGGCTAGAGATTCACAAGAAGGATACCTAAATATGAGATAATATTCTGATGTTAAAAAGGAAAGCTGACCACTGAATCGTGTAATAAATTATTTCATGATTTTACAAGTGATAGAACATTTAGAATAAGATGATAGTTAGAAAATTAAAGATTGACAAGATTAAATGTGCTTTGTAATTTGCACTGGTATGCCCTACAATGTGTGATGATATATTGCAATTATTTCACTGCATATACCACAGCAATGCATAAGCTTTTAGGCATGGAATCCAAATGGAAATGAGAGAAAAAGTAGGTTGTACAGTAATAAAATACAAATGTGAAACTGGCAGCCCCAATGAACTAGTTGCAGGGGAAAATTGTATAACTCAAAAAAGTGAAAATACAAATGAAAAAGTAATTGTCAGAAGTCTGAAAAGCAAACCCTTATGCTATTATTCAAATTCTGGAATGAACATAAAGAAATGCAATTGCTAATTATCTCTGACATGAACAAGTACTGGCTTTGTCATTTCAAGGAAGAGCAAATGTCTCCACATGTCTGCACATTTCACAGTAATATAGTATAAGAGAATTCTCAGTTAAACATGTGCTTGTCTGTGTGTGTGTGTGTGTGTGTGTGTGTGTGTGTGTGTGTGTGTGTGTGTGTGTGTGTGCGTGTGCGTGTGCATGTGTGTGTGTGTGAGGGAGAGAGAGAGGAGGGAGTGAGAAAGAGCATTGTGGGTGATTAAGGATGTCAGGCAGAAACAGGAGAACAAAGAACAAAGAAATAATTGGTTGTTGACACACCCTTAAATTTTCCTAGTAGTGTGAAATCCATCACCTAGTGGCTTTTTGTTATGAATGCATTCATTAGCATTCGTACCAACTGTTTAATGTGAATATATGGCATATGGAATGCATAGCTAATTTAATGTGAATATATGGCATAAGGAAAGCATATTAATTTAATGTGAATATATGGCATTAGAATTTCAAGAATATCATTAAGGAATAGTTGTTAACACTTTCTAGAAATGAAACTAAATCACAGTTGTTATCAGGTGTCTTGAATGATAAACTTGTACATTAATATATGAAAAGTGCAAGATTTTTGCATATTTATGTAGCATTCCTTTGTTGTACGGATTAGCAAGAGGAACACCACATGAAACCAATGCTCAAAAGACTCTCTATTCATGCAAAAAATGTTTGTGTGTGTGTGTGTGTGTGTGTGTGTGTGTGTGTGTGTGTGTGTGTGTGTGAGTGTTTGTGTCTGTGTTAGTAGGGAGATGTACTTCTAATGCCTTCTTTACATTGTTTTATGAAAAATTTCAGAATAACCAAATATGAAAATTATATTTTATAATTAATATTGCATAACAATATGGGTATTGTGCAGTTTGGGAATAAATATTTTAGACATACAGAAAATAAGCTAATTTACATAGTGGCCTATACTGAAAATGTTTGACATTGTTTAGCATCAGTATGCCCTCTCTGTAATACATTTCTATTAAAATATTCACTGTGCTTCATTTTCTTAAAATTAAATTTTAATTCATTTTATTGGAAAAAAAATCATAAGCTTGCAAAAGTATGCATGGTGCCTATAGAAGTGTGCTCTGTATCTGTGTAGAGCAACACAATGATGTAGCGGGGTGATGTCTGTTTATTTCCCTACTAAAGTGTTTTGTAAATCCCTATGTGTTTGGGCTGATATTATATGTTTGAAGATGTGCACTATTCTAACAACCACTAGGGCCTTTTTTAAGCCTGGGCATGCATCCCAAATCTCTGATAACATCTGGTATCCTTGACAAGTATATGCTGGGTCTTGAGAGAGGAAATATTTAAAAGCAGGAACCTGGGATATGAACCATTTGCGGGCTGTGTATGCCCATTAGAGACATAGGTACCAAACCAGTTACAATTGAATTGGGTTTGGGAGGATCTCTTCTTCACATGGATGGGACCTATTCTGGAGAAAGGATATTCTCTGGGATACAACCCTGTCTCTACACCAGGTCCTATTTGTATCACAAGCAAGGTTTAATACTTTGGAATGTGTAATTGTGGTATTGTTTGTTTTGCAGATATACAGGAGGGAAATCAGGGTTGGGTCCATCGATGCCTTGTATGCCAGGCATAGCTCTCCCCTCAACAGCCTGTATAAGACAGAATACAGGAATGGGCCTTTGAGGTGGTCTGCATAGGATATGTTACTTAAGCCCTGTATTCTTTTACTGAGGAATCTCTGTGGTAATTCCAATTGTTGGAATGTACCTGGTTAGGTACATACCAAAAGGGGCACTGTACTCAATGATAAGTCTGATGAATGCTGAATACAGTGGAGTAATGACCCCTTGGACCTAGATGCCATACCTTTGTTTATATGTTGCACAGCAGACAATGATTTCCTCACTAATCTGGATGCAGGATGGTCAAAGGCTAGATTATTATCTAAGTGTGTCCCCACATCCCTGACTACTTGGTCAACTTTTAGAGGGGGTGTTGTCAATCTGATAATTACTGATTGTTGATGACTTTCTGAAGGATACTGTTATACATTTCCTGGCATATAGTTTTAGTCCAGGCTCTGGCACAAGTTATTTGTCTGCATCAGCCCTTCCTGGAGAACATTCACATTGAATGCAGAATTCTATGACTACGCCAAATTTGCAAGTGTCTGTAAATTTGGTCAGCCAGAGGCCCTTGATGTTGACCTTGACTTCAATGAAGTAGATACCAAAAAGGAGTGGTCCCAGGACCAATCCCTGAGGCCTCTGCTTGGGACTAGCCTCTTTGTAGAGGTTTTCTCCCCAATTCTAACTTCCTGAGTACTGCCTATGAGCCAGCTGGCTATCCACTGGGTGACATAAGGGTTTATATCTACCCACCTGAGTTTGTCAACAAGCATTAAGTGAGCTATTGAGTCAAATGCCTTGGCCAGGTCAAGGTAGGCAATAAAAACTGTTTTGTCCTCATCTGTTGCTTTTGTGACCTCCAAAAAAGTTCACCGGATAGAGTAAGCATAACATGCCCTTGATGAACCCAAAATGGGTTGAGTTCAGTATGAGTTGCTATTTTCCATTCATGAGGCATGAAGCCTGTTTGGATGTTATAGTTAAATAGTGATTCCAGTTGGCCTGGTAGGTCATGTTTCATGTTATTTAGAAGGCATCCTGGATATTGTCTGGACATCTATGCAGTGCTCTTGGCATTACAGAGAGAACTGAGGACATGTTCCCTACTGATAGTTGGATGAGTTATATTCATCGGTGTTTCCTGAAGGGAGGTTGAGGAGGAGAAAGGGGTAAATTTAGGCCTGAATTTGTCAGCCAGTAGGTTTGCTATACCTTTTGGCTCAGTGTAGATGGGTCCATTAACAATAAGCTTTGAACACAACTGTGTACTGCCTTTGATGTTGCAGACATAGCTAAAGAATATTTTGTGGTTGCCCTTGGCCTTTGAAGTGAAATTTACCTCAAAATTGGCTTTGGTAGACTTAATTTGTTCTCTGAGTTATGTATTTAGTTTGATGAGAGTTATTTTATCTTGCTGGATGCTACACCTGGTAATTTTGTCACAATTTTCTTCCTTCTGTTATACAGACTTTTGATGTTGTGATTTCACCAGGGTGGCTTGTTTTGTTGAGTTAGTTCTGTACTTATTCCTGGTGGGTACAGCTTCCCCTATTTAGGTATTAATATGCTTGTGTCAGGTTACAGTGAACAATTATGAGTAGACAGCAGTGTTCTTGGGATTTAGGGGGCTTGACATTTTGCCAGGTTATCATTTAATAGTACAAATTTATCATGAACATTCCAGGGTTAGCAGGGGATCCTGGTATTATTTTTATTACAAAGGAGACCATTTTGTGGTCTGACCTAAGAAGAGAAGACACTACACCTGGGGGGGGGGGGGGCAGGTGCAACACATTCCCATCCCATATTAATAAGGACAAGATCCAGTATGCTTGCACCCCTGATTGGTGTTTTGAGAGTTTGGGCTAGGAAGTTTGTGTTTACAAAATCCAAGAATCTGTCCTGGGCATTTTGGTGTTGTATATGATTCACATTTAATAGTGGGGTAATTAAGATCACCTATGAATGTGGTATTGGGTTAGATGGTGAGGTTTTCCAGTAAGCTTAAATTTGTGTCATGGGTTTCTTGGGTCACAGAAGGGGACCTATACCTTGCAAAGAAGTGGTATGGGATTTTGACTATGGTGATTTGAACATGGAGAAACTGAAGTGCATGTGAGTGTTTGACCAGCCTTGAGGTATATTTATTTTTGATGTAAATCTGAACATCTCCACCATTAGTCTCTGTTTGTCTAGAAGCTGGTATAAATATATGGAAGACATTATAGCCTGCCAGCGCAAATGTCTCAGGGAGTGCACAGATGTTAACATTCTCTCGAGTGAAGAGAGCTCATACAGAGTGGCGTTTCTTGTTTAGACTCCTAGCATTGAGCACTAACACCTTTAGATTTTCATGGTTTTGATTTACTATGTCAGAAATATTTTCAGTTTGGCATTGCCTAAAAAAGGCACTATGAGGGAAGACAATGTTTTAGCTAATATTTGCAAGCCTAGTGAGGAGAGGGGCAGACCATCCCTGGCAAAGCAGTATGGTTGTTGGCCATCTCTTTCCATGCTGACAAATATTACACCCCATTAGAATGACACCAAAAGCTTTGCTAATTATTAAAGTCAGTCATCTTCTGTTTGCATTGTGGCATCATCCTTGGAGAAGGTAGAATTCTACTCAGTGCAATGTTCATACTAGTCTGGGATACATATTCTGAGAAATTTTTGATGTTTGTCTTCATATAGTCTAGGAGGGTCAGTCTGAGGTCATTTACACCCACATAAATTATGACTGAGCCATACTGGCACTTTTCGTCCAATGACCAGAATGCGTGCATAATGTGGTGGATCCTGGCCATGAATAACAACTAACTATGACTTTTTCCTTACTCAGCCTTGTGCGGTGTACATTGGTGTACCTCACAATGGAGTTTTCAGTGACCAGAATTCTGGATTGTGTGGTGACTTGCCTTATGGACTCAGAAGAAGAAGCTTCATGAGATATGGCTGCATGTGTGGATGTGGATGTTGTCTTGAAAGAATGTGTTCCAGGCTGCTGAGGGTATTTGTTTTGTGTACTTCATCTAGGTCTTTGGGGTTTGAAGTTACATTTAAATTCCTAAGCATGTGTGGATCTATTTGTTTGCTTTATACTGTGGATGATGGGTACATCATATTAAAAAGATCTGTAGGTCACTTTATGGCTATTTTGAATGATTCCAGGATTGGGGAGTTGGATGTGAAGGATACCACTAGTGGATGGTCAGGTACACATAATTCTGACCCCCCTACTGATTGTTCGTCCACTTTTATTACCCTTTTTTGCAATGAAGCTTACTTGGTAAAACATATTTTATGTAAGAACTGGGATTTAATTGTAGTGGATGAAAATGTGAAAAATAGCTTGCCTATTAAACCTATGGTTATTTTTAGAAGGGGGCAGAATTTGAAATCACTCTTAGAATGTAAAAGAGTTAATAATTCCAGGATTAAGGGCATGTTTAAATGTGAGTCATGCCCTTACTGTAAATTCATTGATACGGGCCTCTTTTTTACCATCAGGAATGTGAGATTATCTTGCAATGGAAGGTTCAATTGTAATTCCAAGAGTATTATTTATTTGGCTAAGTGTAAAATCTGCCCCGTTCTTTTACATAAGGAAGACTGACAGGAGATGTCGGGACAGAGTTTATAAGCATGTATACGCTATAAGAAATAAGAAATTTAAAAATGCCCTTGCAAAACATGTGGTTAATCACCTGAACCACAGTTTTGATTTTCGTGTTATTGATCAAGTGGCTGTTTTATAAGGGGTGGACCAGTTTCTTTGTGGTTGGAAAGATGTGAGCTTTTATGGCAGCTTAGGTTTGATGCCTATCAATGATATGTGCTCAGTAATATGCATATTAAAATTAAAGAGCTTAATGAGATAGGGTTTAGATTTTACATGATGTTTTATTTGCATTTTACATGTATCTTATTTATGTACTAGTCACAGTATTCATACATATATATTTAAAGTAAATGTATTCATTATTCATGAATTTATTAATTTTCAAAAATGAATTGAGCATTTTTAAATCAATTAATTATTCATTTTAACCGGGTCAAGTGATAATATTAGGTGGGGTTACTAATTGAGGGGATGCTATTTAAGAGTGTGTATTTGTGATGGACTTTTAGTCTGAAGCAACACAGATACTATTCTGTACGGAAGCACTAACTCTGCTTGTCCTAATAAACAGTTTTTGGAGCTTTTTCCACAGCGCTTTTTGTCCCTTGCCATTGTTCCTGTTTTTAAGAATGATGAAGAGTAGGGATTCATTTAATTGGCAACAACCTGGATAGTACTACTGATACTATCACCACACCTTCTTGCTGCTGGGATACGTTTCTTTGTTTCTTTTCTCACCAAAGAAAAACACTAGCACCAGTCCCAGGATGAAAAGCAGGCACTTTGGTGATCAACAGTTTTGTCAAAGATGATACAGAGGTCTGCAGGCTTGTTCAAAGGTTTATAGGTTCATAGATTCAGTATTATATCTTTTTCCTGGTAGATATCTTGTATAACAACCAGACCTATCAGGGATGTCCCACACAGACACTCACTGCCCAAACAGAGACAATCAAGAATCAATGTCCACTGCTCCTTGTTTCTCCAGGAGCAAAATAGAAGCTCAAATTTCCAGCTGGCTCCCATGAAGTACTTATTATGCTTTCTGGTTATCAGCAGTCTTCAGGAAATAATGTCCCTATGCTTCTTCTCTCACCAGGAGCAAAACAGAAGCATTAATCCCAAGATGACTACTGAACAGCAGAATGTGGGCTCTCTAACAATTGGTGGTCTTGGACCAAATATCACAGATTTTAAAGGTAAGATGTTAAAAATGGGTTAATATCCTAAGATAGCCTAAGAGCTGCAGTGTATACTAAACAGTTACATATGAAATAGGGGGTAACTCAAGCTTTGGCAATGTAAGGGGGGATACACTAATTTTAAAAGATAGATTGCATGGAGGTTGGCACTTACTTATCTGGCTCTATGGAATACAGTGGGGAGGCCAATAAATTTATATAGCTGAATGGGAGTGACTTCACAAAATGATAATTCTGTGCTTACTGACAATAGCAAATGAAAGAAGAGAGAGGATGAAATATGTGATTAAATGAACATAAGGAATGGGCAACAACAGTCACAGTTGAGTTTAAAAACATGGCACCAGAGTGGGAGGATGGGGGGGAAAATATATTTCTGTGTGACTCACAAGTCATATAGCTCTGGTCTCTTTCTTGGGTGGGAAGGTGGAGAAAATTTTAATTTCTGTGTGACTCAGAAGAGACATAGCTCTGGTCTCTTTCCTAGTTTATATATCCAGTAGAATGAAAAATACAGTTAAAACAAAGTGTAATGAGAATACATCACAACAGACAAAAACCGAACGCAATGAAGCAATACAAATTATTTATTTTATTTTATTTTATTTTACATTTGTTTACCGGGTTTGTCCAACTGGATCAATTACAAGGAAGCAATTTAAGAAAAGAAAAACTAACTTTTCCCTTACAGCAGTCTACTGCAGAGTTTGAATTAACTTTTCCAGGAAAGCTCCAGTAAAGCTCAAAACAAAGAGGGCAGACTTATTTCCTTTTATTTACTTAACCTTTGTTAAGAAGGTTACTCCCACAAGCTAGTAGTCTGTTTTCAGGGGAGACCCAAGGTTGTATTTGTACTACTAGGGGGAAATTAGAGCTGGGTGTCACAAAAGGAAATATTGTCAGCCTAGCTATCTGGAATTTTGTAAATAATTCTATGTCGTTTGTGAGTATTAATATACATTACAAAGCCTGAGGGAGGTAGTCTGTGAGGCACCTGATCGTCAAGGAAAAGGGGAATCTGTATACTGGGACAAAGGGTTACTGTATAGAGAGTGGACCTCTGAGGGAGGGCTAGAGGGTGAGAGAATACAGCAGTTGGTAGTGCACAGAGCCTACCATCTATTACTTCTAGCCATAGCCCATGATATTCCCTTTGCAAGTCATATGGGCATAAAATGTACAAAGAGACATATTATGCAGAACTTTTATTGATCTGGGATTTCCAGAGATGTAACAAGGTACTGCAGGACCTGTGAGCAGTGCCAAAAGGTAGACAAGGCAGAAGACAAGGTGACAGCTCCTTTGATGCCTTTGCCTGTCATTGAGGAGCCATTTAAGAAGGTAGCTATGGATTTTGTCAGCCTTTGAGTATCCCAAGTTCCACAGGGAAAAAGTATATCCTAGTGGTAGTAGATTATGCTGCCACATACCCTGAGGTTGTAGCTTTGTCCTTCATTGAGGCAGAAAGGTGGCAGATACTTTGTTAGAGATTTTCGAGAGGGTAGGTTTCCCAAAAGTAATACAGACTGACAGAGATGTCAATTTTATGTCAGGCCTGCTGGCTTGTCTGTGGAAGCACTGTGGGGTGAATCACCTAAAGACCACCTACTACCATCCCCAGACTAAGATCTGGTTGAGAGGTTAAACTCTACACTAAAGACCATGCTATGGACATTTGCAGATCAGTTTAAGAGGGAGTGGGACAAATATTTGTTGTATCTGTTGTTTGCTTACAGGGAGGAGCCCTGGGAATCCATGCCCTGGGAATCCACAGGTTTTTCACCCTTTGGGTTGTTGTATGGGCATAGGGTGAAAGGACCTCTAGATTTGATTTGAGATGAGTGGGAGGGTCTGAAGTCTGTTGTGGCATATGTCCTAAACCTTAGGGAAAGGCATATGGAACAAATGGGCTTGGCCCAGGAGAATCTGGCAGAATTCCAACAGCAGAAAAAGGTCTGGTGTGACAGGAATGCTTGACCTAGAGAGTATGCTGTGGGACAGCAAGTAATGGTTCTTATTACTGTCAGGTGCAATAAGCTGCAGGCAGCTTGGGAGGGACCCCTCAAAGTGGTAAGGAAGATCAGTGATGTTAACTACATGGTAGAACTGCTAGGCAGGAGGCATAGGTACAAATTGTATCATGTTAATATGATGAAACCTTACAATGACAGGTAGGCCTTTGTGCTGAGTATTTGCAGTAGATGGCAGGAGCAGTCTGAGGGAGATCTGGTGACTGATTTCCTCAGTGAGGCTAGGACTGACACCTCGGTGCAAGAGGTAACAATGTCCCAGCAGCAATCCACTACCCAGGTTTGAGAAATCCATGCAATGTTACAGGAGTTTGCAGATATTTTCACTGGGAAACCAGGGTGCACCCACCTGGTGCAGCACCATGGGGTACAGAACCCCAATGACACATTAATCAGGTCCCTTACAGGGTGCCTGAGAGAGTCAAAGAGACTCTGATGGAGGAGATACAGAAAACGTTGGAACTAGGGGTAATCCAGGTGTCCAGCAGTCCCAGGGCCTCCCCAGTGATGCTGGTACCAAAAAAGGATAGCAGGGCCAGGTTCTGTGTGGACTACAGGAAATTAAATGGTCACACAGAGTCAGATACTTAACCCATGCCTAGGACAGATGAAGCCCTAGAGCAGCTGGGTGGGGCTAAGTATCTTACCACTACTGATCTTACCAAGGATTACTGGCAGGTGCCCTTGACTCCCAGCACTAGAGAGAGGTCAGCATTTGTGACTCCGTTTGGCTTGTATGAGTTCAAAAAGATGCCCTTTTGGGATGGAAAATGCCCCAGTGACTTTAACGAGGCTGGTAGATCATATTGTAGTAGGAGCAGGAGATTTTGCCTTTGCTTACCTGGATGATATTGCCATCTACAGCCATTCCTGGGAAGAGCACCTTCAGCATGTGAGGCAGGTGCTGAGCAAACTATGAAGGGCAGGGTTGATCATTAAGCCCAGTAAGTGTCAGGTGGGCATGGCAGAGGTCTCTTACCTGGGACATAGAGTGGGGAGTGGTAAGATCAGGCCAGAACCTGCCAAAGTGGAAAACATCCAGGCATGGCCTGCCCCTGTTACCAAAAAACTGGTGAGGGAATTTTTAGTGACAACAGGGAACTGCAGAAAGTTTGTCTCCAATTATAGCACCATAGCTGTACCCCTCACAGACTTGACAAGAAAAAACAAGACAGATAAGATAGTGGGTACACCAGGACATGAGCAAGCATTCCAGAAGCTCAAAGGTGCTTTGAGGGGACCCCTGCATTAGCTAGTCCAGATTATAGCAAAGAATTTGTCACGTAGGTGGATGCTTCAAACCATGGGGCGTGATCTGTACTCAGCCAGGTTTCCTCAGAGGGAGAAGAGCACCAAGTGTTATATTCCAGCTGTAGGCTCCAACCCAGGGAAGAATGCTATGCAGCTGAAGAAAAGGAATATCTAGCCATAGTGTGGGCAATGCAGAAACTTCAGCCTTATTTGCATGGAAGGGAATTCACTGTAGTTACAAACCACAATCCCTTAACATGGCTACATTGAGCCAGCCAGCAAAATGCCAAGTTACTAAGGTGGAGCCTAGGGTTGCAGGCATATGATATGACAGTGCACACTGCAGTGGAGTTAGTAATGCCAACGGAGATGGGCTGTCGAGACAGGGTATGGGGTAGTATATTCCCAAATAGGCTCACCCTCTCAAGCATAATTTCGCAAGGGTCACTTGAAAAACTAGCTTCGCTTTTTTTTGGGGGGGGTGTCACAAAAGGAAATATTGTCAGCCTAACTATCTGGAATTTTGTAAATAATTCTGTCATTTGTGAATATTAATATGATTTATATAGAAATGTGGCAGAGGGAGATACTGCCAGCACAGCTATCTGGAATTTTGTAAATGGTTATGTGTCATTTGGGAATAACAACATGATTCATATGCTTGTGTTACAAATGTATTAGAACTGTATGTTATGTGTATATCAAATGGTACAGAAGTGTGTGTGCGAAAAGGGTTTGTACAGTACTGAGTTTAAAGATGTATCCACAGTGTAACCTACTGGAAAAGAACAGAAATGTATATAAACTATTGTATCTGTGTAAATGTGTATGTTTGAAAAGTGGAAACTAGAACATAGAGAGTTAACTTGCAAAACTCCAAGGAAATAGTTGAAATGAAATGGTTTTATAACTGTGCCATAAAAGTTAATTTCAATGCAGCAAGGAGACAGGATGTCTAAAACTAGGCAGCCTTCAGCATTGTGTTGTAAGTGTTTGATAGTTTTATGTCTTCCAGCAGCTGCAAAGATTTAAGAAGGGACCTTGTTTACGTGTTTTCACAGGGTGATCCTAAATGCTGGTAGTTTCTAACAATGGGGGTTTAGCTTGAAACTAAGGTCAGATGACACAAAGTGATGTCATGCTGCCAGCTATCCCAGCAGTAATATTTGATATTAATTTAAGAAGTCTCTTAGAGAGAGAGAGAGAGAGACTGTGCATTTTGCATTTTGTCTTTGACCTGGAAGCATCAGCTGGAAACATCCACTCACCACATCTGGCTTGCGTTGCTCTAATTATGTTAATTAGGGTATAGTAATCCTTTTAGGGGCGGCGCAGTGGTGCAGCTGTTAACGTTGTCGCCTCACAGCAAGAGGTTCTCCGGTTCGATTCTCGGCTGGGGTGCCTTCTGTGTGGAGTTTGCATGTTCTCCCTGTGTTCGCGTGAGTTTCCTCTGGGTACTCCGGTTTCCTCCCACATTCCAAAGACATGCATCTGGAGCATTTCTCCCTGGGCCTCTGCTGAAAACAGGCTCTGTGAAACCTAGTCGGACTTTCCCGGTCAACAAATGTTAAATAAAATTAAATAAATAAATAACATTTTAGATTCAGTAAGGAATATAGTAAAGAATAGCTTAGATGTTTTCTGTATGAGACTGTCCTACAATGTTGTTTTAAATATTTCCTGTGTTTTTGAACTCTAAAGTTACTGTGATGATTTACTATTGTTCATTATTTATTATTAAATATATTTAAACCTATCTTTGCGTATGATATCTGTGAGACCTATTAAAGCTCTGAGAGTACTTGTATATTTATTTGGTACCACTGTGCAGGCCACTGTTAATATCCTTGATCTTGGTGAAACTACTGTTTGGATTAATAGTAACATTACACAGTAAGATTGGACACTCTTTGTTAAGGACCTTAAAGTAGCTGATTAGGGGTTCTAGTGGCAGTGATAACTACCTTATAGTCTGGGAAGAAGGGGCCATAGCTAGTAAACCTGTGCCAGTCTTTCCCAGGTGTGTGTGTGTGTGTGTGTGTGTGTGTGTGTGTGTGTGTGTGTGTGTGTGTGTGTGTGTGTGTGTGTGTGTGTGTGTGTGTGTGTGTGTGTTTGTGAGATGGTGCCTTGCTTTAATGTCTCATTCAAATTATGACACAAACAGGAGTGCAGCAGCATCCTTTATGCAGCACCGCAGTGTCAGTAATTGATCTTCTTAGTGTGGGAGTATATCCCACAGCCTTTGGCACCAAACACTAGTGTGATACTTGTTGAACTTCTGACACTGATATACAGATGCCTGCTGTGAAGAAATTAGACACTCATCTGTGCTAGCATGTCTGGCTGAAGTTTTTGTACATCATTTTATATTAACCTGTGTATTATATGCCAGCATGACTAGCTGTAATATTGTAAATAAGTTTACATGTTGATTTACAATCTGTATAGAATGTTTTAAAGACTTGAGCAGTGTTCCTTTACATTTCTAACTGTGCATATTTATGAAGAAGATTCTAGTTGCGGACTGTCTCAGAATCAGCTGATCTGCACATGATCGGAATGTTGAATGTTGCTATGTGTTCCTGTCAGAGGCTGAAAGGTAGGAAGGAACTTCAATAAACAGCTGTTGGTTGATTTTTTTAAATATGAAATGAAAATTAGAACTGAAAGAGTTGTGACAGTTTAGCTAGTCTATAAAAGAGCCTGCTGAAGACAGTTGAAGTCAGTAGTTGTCAGTTACAGTTGCCAGTTGCAGTTGCCAGTTGTTCACAGTTGTACTGTGTAGTGGATACCCACAAGGACTCGTCAAGAACTGTAAGCCTGCCTTTACTCTGTTGTAATAATTTAGTTTAGATCAGGAATTATGTTCCTTAGTCAGACAAGAAAATTATATCTAATCAGTTAGCATTTTTTCTGAATGCTGGATTTCTATCCTTCAGTGTTGATTTCATTTTTCTGGTGATTGGGTTCTGTTTATTGGAAATTACTGTTGTATATTTTAGTCATTTTGCTCACTATTAAATATTTTTATTAACTTACATTGTGGCTGGTCAATCAGTGTTTTCTTTAGTGATTTGAGTGTGCGTATACCTGCTTTGATAACTTCCATACTATCATTTGTTTTGGTATCTAATTTTCATAATTGGACACCCCTTTATAAGGGCATGTAGGGTCTCTGATAGGTGCCACCACATTACAGTATTATTTTGAGGAAGGAACACAGCTGGAAATCCATGTCAGGCCTTCCCAGAAGTGTTTGGATTTGTGGGATTGAATTTATTTAAGTATGAGCGTATCAGAGGCCTTAAACTGTGACACATTGCGCTGAAGTGTGTAATACGTAGTTAGCTTTGGGGCAGATAGAAGTATACAGTCCATTCCCAGGTTATAGAGCATGTTTCTGTTGTGATCTAAGGGGAAAATTGTGAAATATTACTCATGCTTAGGTGATAGTGCCACACTATATCCAGTAGTAAAGACTGAAGCTCCCTAGTTACTGACAGTATAGTAAGGGACATCACATTATTGTTGGCAGTCCTGTGCGATATTATCTGGATGTCAAACTTGCATCTGTTTTACCATCTCTTATGAATTTCCTATTAGTCTAAATGCAAAATCAGTCAGGCACTGCCTGTTTGTGAAAACATCAGTCTTTACTGGTTCACTGTTAAGTAATACTTCACTATGATATTATCACTGTAAGCTATAGGTATACACCTCTTTGAAGCAGTATTATCTGCCAGATGCCTAGGAACTACTGTTTTTCTCAGATTTTAACGTCAAAGCACTTAACTGGCATTTCAGTGTCTAAAGTGCTTTGGCAGTGAAATAGCCTCAAATGTTTGTTATGCCCTTGTGTATGACTTCTGCCCACATGAAATCTTACTTTCTTATACTTTTATCTATAACATGCTTGTGGCTGTTAGTTTCACCCCTAACTGTAAACTTTAGGTCTATTATGAATGGACCTTCTCAACTGCAGATTTTTTTCATAAAGCATGCAATGTGTCCAAGCTGTCAATGTGTTTTCCCAAATACCAACTCAATGGATGTTGAAATTCCATAGAGGTAAAAACAGAGGCTGCTAGTCCTCCCCCCAATGAAAGCTCATAGTTTGTACCTGTGTGGGCCCATAGTGATAAACTGACTTGCATGTAGGCTTACATTGGCTGCCCTACACATGCTTATGAACAACTTCTATCATGGAAGTCATGGTAAGTGAGGGGAAGAGTCAATAGTCATGTTGGATGCAATGTTTAACAGGGATGGACTTTGGGGAGTACAGTAAGTTTGGTGAAAATGCAAAGGTTATTATGTGCTGAAAGAAATGGTGAGTTGCTAAATGTAAACAGAATAGAAAAATAGGAAAATAGAAAAAAGCCATGCGATACCTGTGAAACTATGATAAACAGTAACAAATGGCATGGTAATGTTTCAATCAAGATTTACATCTTGCTCATGAAGAGAAATAATTAGGATAAAATTGGTGAAAGCAGCACCTGCGCAGTTTGTTGATATTTTTTTTTGAGAGGAACCACAGTACTGTGGAAACACTATGACGGCTCTACACTTTGCAAAGGAGCATAAGTGATTGACGTCACCCATCTAATCTAATTTTATCTTCCAAGCTAATGCTGTTTAATAAATTCAGTTGCCAGGAAACTTAATTAAGACAGCAATAGAATATCACAGCTATTATAAATTAGGATATCTATAAAAGAGAGTATTGGGAAACTGTGGGACTGGTGATACATTAGGATATAATGCTTATATGGCCAATGCATGATTCCGGTAACTGTCAGTGTGCCTCTGGCTGTGGCTTATACCATTCATTTGACTGCAACCACAGATTTGACTATGGCTGACACTGGTCCAGTAATTGCACCACAGAGTGACTATGGTTCCTACAATTCAAGTGACTGGAACCACAGATATGACTTTGTTGTAAACCATTCCAGTGACTGATACTGTAGATGTGATTATCAGCAGCACAGATCTGAGTTTTCTTAAACTGTAATTTTGATTCTGGTGATTTGCCAGCTTAAGTGTGGCCTATTAACTGCTGCATGCTTTTGAAATCGCCACTTTCCTGGAATGAGACAAGGCCCCTTTTCCTAAAGGCAGCAATAGATGGCTTAGTGCCTTGAAACCACTGAGTCTAGGAAGCATATCAGGCAGTCTCTTTCTTGTTCTTGATCATAGTTTTGTCAGCCACACTTCTGCTGTTGGTAATCTGTGAAAATTTGGGCTGAGAACAATCACATCATTATGATTTTCCAATATTGCATAAATGGTCTTTTTTGCTTAGTCACTTTATTGATAGTAACATGATTAGTCTCTCCCGAGTTTCGTAATACCTGGTGTAGGCTTTCAGCTTTTGCCCTTAATTCTGAGTATGTCACAAAGTAAATCTTTGAAGTTCTCTCATTGTTCAGGTGAATGAAATGCTAGTCATTATACTGGTATATCTAGCATTTTCTCTGTGTTCTGTATTTAAGAAAATCCTTTACACTTACTAAAGAAAAGGGAACCTTTTATTTTATTATTTATTTATTTGTTGATCAGATCAAATTACTCCCAGCTGGTCCTATTGTCTTTCATCATAGGAGACATGAGGTGCTATTCATAATCATTAGGGGTAATTTGTCCAGGCGCTGGGGGTATTGCTCTAATCTTCTGAAATGCTTAGATTGTAAGATGTTCATTCTAAACCTGATTCTCAATGTAAGCAGGTTATTTTATGACTGGCATGTAGAAGCAGAAAATAATGAGTGATATTACCACAGTTACTTTGTAAGTATCTTAGCAGGATCCAGTTTGTCAGGCAAACTATCAGGCTATAACTCATTCCACACCTTTTGGCCCCAGAACATGGACTGAAGCTAGTAGCCCAGCATAATGCATCTGAGGTACTTCAGGTACAACTAACATTGGTTAAGATGGTGATTCATGCCGTAGCCTGCTATAGGTCCCCAACCATGTCCCAAAACTCTCACTCCACATTCCTAAGCACCCTAGAAACTATTAGGGTCCAACCCAACACTTTCATACGTGGTGACTTCAACTATCCCTCCATCAACTGGGAAAACTACTCATGCACCAATGCACTAGCCCAACCCCTCCTGGAATTCATCAATTCCAATGCCCTGGACCAGCTCATTCTTACCCCCACTAGATGAAGCAACATCCTTGACCTGGTTATTACTAACATGGGCAACCATTGCTCTACACCAATAGTCAATTCCTCCCTGGTTAGATCTGACCACAAACTAACCACCATGGAAATCCACATCTCACCCACACCTCCCGTAAAGGTAACCACCATGAAAAACTTCTCCAAAGCTGACTTTGGGCTCCTAAAAACAGGGGTGGCAAACTTCACGGCACCCATGTCTATGGAAAATAGATGCATGACTGCTGAATCATACACCAATGCACCTCATGAACACGTACATAAATCCATGGAACTAGCCTTACCCAACACAACCAAGATGCTCTCCTCCAAAAAAAAAGAAGCCAATCTGGTGGTCCCCTGTCATTAATAAACTCTACAAAAGAAGGAAGAAACTATTGTAGAAAAAGGTGAAGAAGTCCCAAGACTGGAAAAAACTCCCTTATTAGCCTCAACAAAAAGTTGAGATCCCTCATCAAAACTGCTGAAGCCAGCTATGTAGGCAGAATTGCGGCAGACACAAAAACAACCACAAAGCCTTATATAGTTATATCAAGAATCTCCACGGCAGTATCAGGTTTCCTCTGAGTTACCGCACAATGGTACCTACTATACTGAGCCAACAGATATTGTCAACATACTGGCTGACAGATTCAGTGCCAACTTTACCCCTCTCTCCCCCTTAAATGACCAATCACAATACAGTAGGAATGCCAGGCACCCAGCAATACTGTAGCACAGGTTAAATCTACATTGTCCAAGGCCAAGAATACAGCTTCCATGGGATCCAACAATATCCCTGGATAGGCTCTACATGAGCTACAAAATGAACTGCCACCACATCTGTGTGCCCTGTTCAATCACAGCCTCACCTCAGGCTTTGTCCCTACAATGGGGAGCAACCCTGGGAATTATCCCCCCATTAGCCTGATGAGTATGATATGTAAGGCTATGGACCTCATCATCATGGACCTAATTAACAAGGATATAGGGAATCTCCAAACTTTATATCTGACACAATTTGGTTTTGTGAAAGGTAGATCATGCCTGCTCAACCTGGTTGACTTCTTTGAGTCAGTTACCAGAGCTGTGGATGAGGGCAAGGCAGGTCATACAGCCTACCTCGATCTGGTCAAGGCCTTTGATACCATTCCCCACTCAGGAATTATTAATAAACTCACCAAACTAGGCATCAACCCCTATATCACTAGGTGGGTTGCAAACTGACTCACAGATAGAACACACAGTGTAAAAGTAGTGAACTCCAAGTCAGACTGCCAACCAGTCACGAGTGCAGTCCCACAGGGATTGGTCCTGGGTCCTCTCCTGTTTGGCATCTACTTCTCAGAAGTCCAGGCCAACACAAAGGGACTCTGGCTGACCAAGTTCACAGACAGCTGCAAGCTGGGAGCCATTATTAACTGCTCAGGTGATGTAGACATCGTACAGAAAGGCTTCACTGAGACCAATGACTGGTGTTGAAACCATGGCCTTAAGCTTAATGCCAAAAAATGCGTCATCATCCCCTTTGGGAAAAACTCAGTTCCCACTAATTATCACATTGATGAGAGCCCACTGAACACTGATGGCATTATAAGAGATCTGGGGATACAGCTTGACAGCAACCTCTCCTTCAACCACCACATTGCCACTGTGGTCAGAAAGTCCTTCTATGTGGCACATCTCATTACCAAGGGTTTTGCATCCAGGAAAGAGGTCATCATCTCTGTCTACTCTTCCCTCATTAGGCCAGTCATCGAGTATAGTGCCCCATTTGGCATGTACCTCACTAGACACATGCAACAGCTGGAAAGGCCACAAAAGTACCTCATGAAGAGGATCCTAGGCCTTAAACACATGTCCTATATGGACAGACTCAAAAAACTCCAGCTATTCTCTGTCTTATATCATCTACTAAGAGGCGGTCTCTGCTTGACTTATAAAGCCATGTCTGACCAAGATATTTTAGAAATGCTACATCTAAAGAAATCCCAATCCCTCCACACCACATGGTCCAGAGACCTCAACCTCATTAACACAATCAACAGAACATGCTGGAGGGACAGGTTCATAACCCAGAGACTGCCCATGCTCTGGAATAGACTTCCCATACATGTCAAGCAGAGCACCTCACTGGCCCTCTTCGAGAGAAATCTTGATGAGTGGATGGGAAATAGAAAGTTCACCCCGGGGATCAATCCAGTGGCTCTACTTGATAGAGGCACTGGGAACTAACATCGGGTGGCATGATACCAGGGCATTTCCTTGGGCTAGGCTTGTAAAGGCTCCTGAGCTATTAGCCTAGTACACACCTATGAACCTAAGTGCTAATAAAGATAACCAAAGAGCTAGAGCCATACCAGAGCCTAATAGACAATCTCTTGGGCACTGTCATGAACGGGCTTATGGATGAAAAAATGAGAATCAACAACTGTGAGTCTGCCAGCAGAAACTCAAAACCTACAGTCCTGAAAATGTAAGGACAAAAATACAGAGGTGTTGAAATTCATTTGTGATAATGAAAGATTTGAAAAGTGGGTGGCAGAGGACAGAGCAGAAGAAACCTAGGAAAACAAATCTGTGAGACAGTAGCAACTCAAGAAGAGCTAAAAATGTTTCCATTACCAAAAGCAATCCTTTGCACTTCTGCTGTAAAAATGGTGGCTGCCAGGTCATGTGATTTTAAGACTATGCTGAATCCATTGACAGTCATGGCAATAGACTTGAGGTCAATCATACAATCTGGGGCAGGGAAGTTACTTGATGTCTCTTTTGAAATGGCTTTTTCAAGGTTTAAATTTGTGACTGAGTTTAACAATAAAAAGCTGCTGTCGCACTGGCGCAGTTTGAGGTTTTTTTTTTGTTTTTTTAAGGCAAGATTTTATTAAGGACAAGATTTTTGTTGTTTCATGTGGGAAAGGCTAATGTGTACTGTTTAGAATTGGCACTTTATATGAACTAGATTAAAACAAAATCAAAACATTTTGAAAAGACATTATGGATATTTTAGAAAAATATTAGGCTCTATATGTGTGTGGACTGATGAATGATCATATTTAGTGGACTTTAAAATAAACAATGGGCAAGTGGAGCACTTAGCAAATATGATTAGAGTTTATTGATGCAGTCTATAAAAAGCTGGCCAGCCAAAAGGTTGTTATATCTGAAGTGAGTTGGGACATATTACAGCTCATTGTCACAAGAGAACATATAAATTATGTGATGAAATATGAACATTTGAGGGGGCAATGTTTCATAAAATGCTATGTGTGTTCTGTGGGTTGATTGTGATCAAGGAAATATTGGGATGGGGTTGGAGGGGGAAATATTAATAAAGAAAATGTAAATACTGTGGTGGATAAATATGCTGAAAATAAAAAGTAATCTGACGTTTCTGAAATCGCTGTGCTGACAAGAAACTAAGAGTGAAGGTCATACAAATGAAAATGCTGCAGGCAGGGTTAAATATGAACCAAATGAAAATGTAAATACTGTAGTGGATAAATATATTGAAAATGAAAATGAATCTGAAATTTCTGAAACTCTTGACATGGAAAATAGTAGTGGGGGTCAGATAAATGAAAATGTTGAAGGATTGGTTAGATGAAAATCAAATGGAATACATATATTGAATTTGGAAGCACATTGTATATATTAATTATGGCAGCCAAATGAGGGAAGAAGAGGAAACATTTTTTATAGAGGGAGGCTAGAGAATATACAAGAAAAAAAAAATAAAAAGGTTGAAGAATAAAGAGAAAAGGAAAGAACAAAAGAAGGAATAAGGTTATTATTTTCTCTCTCAATGTAAATAATTTCAGAAATGAATTCAAATGCTTGCAGGATGATAGACTTATTAACATGTGGTAGACAGAATGAATTATTACATGACTGTGAGGTATGATGTGCCGATATTTTGAGCGGTTAGAATTTTATTTGGTTTCGGTGTCAAGAGGACCTAATATTCATATACAGGATCTGTTAGTGACAGAGGCAAGAAGGTCAATAATATGTGATTTATGGGTGGAAAAAACATTTGAGAATGTGCAATTTTTATGCATCAGTAAGGGAGAAAAATATGTTATTTAAAAAGAGGGATCCTTTAATGATATTAGATCCAGTGTACTGGATTGAGAATTTTAACATATATTTATAAGAGGATAGAAGAAAACAACTGCAGCGAGATGAGAAAGCATTAGAAAAATAAGTAAAATATAAAATAAATAAGAGATTTGTTTAATGTGTATACAGATGAATATAAATACAGATATAAAATGGGGTCTGTATTACCATATTGAATGATGAAATGAGTGAATGCTCTTTCATCGATCTGATAAGTTTAAAACCCCTAAAAAGCGAAGACACAGAACAGCGATTTTTTTCCCCCAGGGGAAAAAAGTGCTCCACAAAAAAAAAAAAAAAAAGGTTAAACACAAAATGAAGTGGGGAGCTGTGTCCTCCACCCCCCACCCCCACTTAAATATACCAACTCAGAGATTGCACCATAGTGGAGGAATAGCAAAGTCCTGAAAAATGGCCCACTGATTTTTCCCTGTGAAAAAAATTGATGGTCCGTGTCATCGCTCTTTAGGGGTTTTGACCTTGCCAGATCGATGAAAGAGCTTTCACTCTTTTCATCATTCATCAATGTGATATAGACCCATAAAATGGGGGATACTACAACAAAAATACTTCTTTGTAGATACTTTTTTAGTAATTTCAGGACAAATTGTATGAGTGTTACTGTTTCAAGAAATTAGTTGCAGAGGGATACTTTGATAAACATAATGAATCTAGCTGCAGAATATTTATACAGATCAAAGGATAGAAATTCCACAACATTGAACCTCTGGTCATTGAAGACCAGATGACCTCTGTTGTGAAATATCGGACATAAAAAAAGCAAACAAAAAAAAACTAACAGTTAAAAATGTCTTCTTTCACATCTTTTTTCATGATTTTAATTGCAGCCTGAAGAATGAAAAGGTAAAAATAACACAGGATATTAAGATGATAAGGGTTTAATAAAATGTGAAGATTTAAAAGTGTGAAACAATACAGAATGGGAATATAAAAGGGAAATTTTTAATACTGAGATTGATTATATAATTTATTCTAAAGACATGAAAGAAATGATAGGGGATACAGATGATAAAGTTATTAGATCATCCAGCAGTATGGTCTAGAACAGGGAAAGACAGTAAAATAATAAATGAGAGGAAATGGATAAAGAGATTAACTGCAAAGGTTTAAAATGAGGAAGAAATGGTAAGAAAGAAAGAAATATTATGGAAAAAAACATATGAAAATGAGACCATTTTATAAGAACTGACTGTAGTAGTGGGTAGTCTACAAGCAGTATAAAATATATATTTAGAAATGAAAAGAAGAATAAACAAGAAATTTTACAAAATTATGAGAAAGAAATAGGAAAGAAAGTAATAAAATAAAAACACAAAAACAGATGTATGAAAACAATTGATGAAAAGTAAAAAATTATGTTACATTGGCACAGTTTTTTTTTTAAAGGAAAGAAAGAAGAGGTTTATGCTTATTCAGCAGAAGGAAGGATGTATGCCATCCTAGATGGCAAAAGAAATATAAAATACAAATAAGAACATATTATGGAGGTGGTAGAAAGTTTTGTAGAGAAAATGTATGAAAGAGAGAAATTGTGTGGGCAAGAACAATGGAACATGAAAAAAGATATCTGAAAACAAGGATTTTTTTAGAAAATGATATAATATTATAAAAAATAAAGAAGTTGATAAAAGAAGTTAAGAAAAAATCAAGGCCAGGATTAAATGTTATAAGTTATGAGTATCATACGGAAATGAATAAAGACAACAGAGAAGTGTTGTTAAAAATATTAAATGAATGGATAAAGGAAGGTATTATGGAAGAAAAGATATGTGGTAGAGTGAAAAAATTTATATGAAAAAAGGATTAAAGAATGATATAAAAATTGGAGGCCCACAACACTAGGGAATACTGAGTATAAAATATTTATGAAAATATTGCAAAAAAGGAAGGGAAGGAGAAAGTACTACATGAGGTAGTGGGGGAAGGGATTTATGGTATAAAAGGGAAGAGATGTGAAAGAAATGTTAATTATAGAGAAAGCAGTAGTAGAGATGATACTGAAAGAAAATAAAGAAGTAAGACTGATAGCATGTGACATAGTTAAAGCATTTCATAATGTGAGCCATGAAACAATGCTGCAGATTTTAGAGGTGTATGGCATAGGAGAATAAATATTAATGTAATAAAGAAGTGCTGTGAAGATTCATGGTACAAGTTATGATAAAAAGATCAATAGTGTACTCAAAATTATACAGAAATCAGTTTCTGTGAAAAATAACTTCACACAAGTCTGTACTTGTTTATTTTCTGATGATATGTTAAACCGATTTCACATCTCTATGAGCTGTTAGAAGAGTGATGGAAAGGAATGTGGCTTTGACATGTCATTTTGATAACATTTGTTTAGAGTTACTTTTAGTTATATAGGTAATTTATTACTGGTTAGGAATGCAGAGTTAGGGAAAGGAGTAATTGAAGTAGTAAGGGAAAATGGGTAAAGGAGGGATGACAATAATTTAGAAAAAATGCTTAAGGTGTGAGAAAAACAAGTGGATTGAGGTTACAGAATTTACTATGGAATATATAGAAATCTTCGGTATTAAGTACAGAGAAGGACCAGATGGCATAAGTAGAAAAATATATTAGCTCAGTTGATGGAGACTGTGAGCACTTAGAAGGAATACTGAATGATGTATAGGAAGAAAGTATGATTGATAAGTAGTGTTCTATGAGTGAATATTATATATTTGAAAGGTATATCCTTTGCCACAAGTTTTTGGGATATTATTGCATTGTAGATGTTTTAATGCATTATGCAGGAACAGATACAATCCAATAAAAACTGTGATATTTTTTAATTATTGCACAAAGGTGGGCTGAAGATGAGTAATCCAGTTGTGCATCTGGATTTCTTGAAAATGCATTACATAAGAAACCTTTAGCTGAATGTAAGGAGTTGTCAGTGTATTGATGAAGTTGAAATATGAAGGAATATGTCTAAGTAAAAGAGAAAAAATACAGAAAATGATGGAATGATCATTATTTCGAGAAATGTTATAGTGGGAAAGATGTTTTGGACTTACCTAGATTAGATAGGAGGAATGGTATCATAGTTTAAAATTATTATGAGGTACCAACATTGGAGGCATTGCTTGAATACTACAGGGTGGGCTTATTAAGGTGAAGCAAATATGTAGGGTGAAAAACACTTTTAGGAACTCTTGCTTGGAAAATAGGACTTGCCAGTCGGGCTGTTAATGCCCAAGTGAAATATAATGTAGTGAAAAATATGTTCATTTGCAGAATGTGGGAGGGAGAAACTTTACACCATGTGTATTCTGAGTGTAAAAGAGTAAAGGGATTTTATAAGAAGGTAAAGTTAGAAAACAAAAACAGTGAGTTTCTGTTCAGGAAGCATAATATTTAGATATTATCAGAATCAGAAAGAGTTAGATAGCATTGTGCAGCGATGTTTATGGTTAATCTGAAACGCATAGGCACTGGAAGCTGTTGAAGGCTGGGTGGCAGAGGGTGAGAAGAGCACTTAGTGATAAAAAGAACAATTTTTTAAAACTATTTACTGTTGCAACATGGGTTTACTTGGAGGACATCTTAAGCTTAGCCACTTTCCCTTTTAACATCTCCAGAGTGGTCTTACCCATCCCATGGCTTATAACTGTATATAATCCATAGTGATTATTCCAGTTTTTTTACTTGCATGAAGTCTTATTTCATCATCACCATCATCATTGCCTTAGTCATTATTATTTTTGCTGTTATCACTTCATAAATGACTGCCCAGAATGTAGCTGGATGGGCTGCTGCCACATCAGTTGAGGACCACAATCAACAGAACTGCAATGGTATGTTCAACAATATAACTGTTATTAATTAACAGTAACTAATAATGAAAAACATAAACTATCGGAAGTTGAAATGAAACAATGAAGTGTCAGTTGTGAAAATAATAAATGCTTTTGTTCCTTTATTTTCAAACACGGAATGAAAGAACTTATTTTTTTTTACAACTGACGCTTCTTTGTTTCATTCTAACTTCTGATAGTTTATAGTAAATAACACTGCAAAATACAAGAGCTGGATCATTGTCAAACTGGGCCCCAAGCAAGGTAATAGACCAAGACCCCACTACAGCAACTCCTCCAACAGCAACCCCCTTAGCAGCAGCGCCCTCCCCAGCCATTCCAGTGTTCCATTACTTGGCTGTTTCTCCTCATTTACCATAAACACTGTTCAAGCCTATCAGTGTGCATACTGCTTTCTTATTTACTTCTACAGTGATTGCACAAATTGAAATAAAATAGCATAAACACTGATAGTCATTTGTTAAGCAATAAAATCTCACAATGAAAACAGACTTAGCATGAGCAGTAAACTTCTCTGCCCTTGAAACTCACATTCATTGAAACAGCATAAAAACCCATATTCAAACAAAATGCCACCTGGCCAGTGGAGGGTTAAGTTTACCTTTGGGCTGCTTTCAAACTATAGGCTCTTTGCAAATATTTTAGGGCCATGCATACATGTATGTTTTTTGATGAACCTTCCTGATTGTATTAAATTATATTCTTTGTATAGTACAGCAACTCTTGTTAGAATGTGTTTTAAATTTGTAGTTTTGAACATTCTTTTAGGAAGGAATGAAACAAAATGTAAGAACCAATAATAATAAAACTACACATTTAAAAGGCCACTTAAACCTCTGTCATTACGATCTACCAAAATCACTCACTAAGCACTATCTCTGGAAGTAAAAGTCATGCAAATAATTCCATATTAAGAAGATCTGTAACTAAAAGGTTGCTACTGGCAAATAACTTTACATTTCAGTGTTTCACCTACAAATTCAGTGCCAGCTGCCCTTGAATTAATTGCATATGTTACATTAAAAAAAAAAAAAGCTAAGCTGGTAATACTGTAATAGGGAATGACTGACAAACTGACAACAAGTTCATACTAGGCATCTCTTACAAAGAAGGGCACACTCTCTGGAGTATAGAACGCCTATGCCCACTTAAAATGCAACAAATAATCGACAATGAAAAGGGCAGTGCAATATCAGGACTCCATCTACACGATGTTGGAATAAAATCCACAGCCATCTGTACCAATGGCAATTATGCTACTAACACTGCTTTCAAATTCTACAACACCGTGACTGACATCTGATTAACTGCACACTGAAAACAGACTTAGCATGAGCAACAGTAAACTTATCTTCCCTTGAAACTCAATTCCATGAAAATGAAATAAAAATCATAATCCCTTGAAAATGCACTGAAACTCATAATACCCTGAAAATGTACTGAAACCTCAAACTTACAATTCCTTTAGCAGTCTGGTAGTTGGTGTACAGGATTCAGCCTACTCACTCACACAGCAATGAACACTGACAGTAAAAAAGCCTAGGCTGCCTGGTGATGACTCTAACCCTGTTAGGATGTCAACATGTACTGCTATGCTTAATTCAGCAAACTGCATCCTGTAAAGCCTATGACACTAACATATTTTGACTCTCACATTCATAAACTGTTATCCCACTCTTACCTCATCTAGGAGCCATATATAACATAATCTGCATACCTCAGGACTGCCCTGCAAATCATTAAATTAGGGACAATGACCCAGTTCCAATAAACTGTATTTAATCGAAGACCTGCCTGGAGTTCTCTACTCTGCTGTGCTCCTACACCTTCCCTTCCTTTATCCATGTTCACCTATGCCCAATATTTTGCCATCCCAAAGAAATCTCTTAATTAGTATTAAAGCCCCTATAGCTTGCCTTTGTAATCTACTTTCCCATTCATAGCTCTCTACTACCCTCTCAGTTACTATTACAACTTTTGTCTCTCCCTTTGCCATTTAGCACTACTGTTTCTCATTTGGTTACTTGATAGAATGCAAAGCATCATTTGGAAAGTACTTTTCCAAAAATCTTGGCCAACCTGAAAGGCCACAACATTTTCTAATTAAAGAAACAAAATGACTAAGTGTGCACTGAGACTAAAAACCCTCCCATGCTTCTCTGTCTTGTGTGGTTCCTTTGTGGTGATCATTGTCTTTCCTTCTGATTATGAAAGATCCTGTCACACTAGACCTCTATTACTTCAGAAATGTTGGTGATAGTTAAACTACTCAATACAAAGATGCCAGCTTTCATTACAATAAAATGGAGAAATAGGCTTCTTGCCAAAAGAATCCCTTGCCTAAGGATGAAACTCCACCTGCATGTCAAACAGCATAACGCAGTGGTTTCCATCAACTTGGATTTTAACAATTACATGGGTAACCAGACAAGCTAAATCAAAATTCACTCACAACCACTTATTTATATGCATATACTAATTCTGCATTTACCCAAATGTGGTGATAAAAGAAAAGCCAGAATCTCTGAATAAATACTAGCTCACACACACACACACACACACACACACACACACACACACACACACACAATAAATGTGGGTATTCTGTTAAAGCCAGTGCATAATATGCAAACAGAAATATTTTGTTTTCTTGCAGTTAAGTTACTGAATCTTCCTATAACCATTTCTTTTATTGCTTAGTCTAAACTGAACTTGCTGCAATACAGGCAATTCAAGTTCAGCACCCTAGCACATCTACTAAAAGATGAACACTAAAGTCGCTTTAACAAATACCCTACTTCAGATGGCATGTGTATCAAAATCTGCATTTATTTCCTTAGTGACATAAAAAAAGTTATAATCCCATAACCTGCTGGGATCTCAAGCTTGACAGTAGCTTGTATCAGCGTGGTCTGGAAATATCACACATACACACACACACACACACACACACACACACACACACACACACACACACACACACACGCGCACACACACACACACACACACACACACACAGACACACACACACACACACACACACCTTCTTTAAAAACTGAGTCACACATACACACAAACACACACACACACACACACACACACACACACACACACACACACACACACACACACACACCTTCTTTAAAAACTGAGTCACACATACACACAAACACACACACACACACACACACACACACACACACACACACACACACACACACACACACACACTCACACACAACACATATTTTCTTAAAAACTGAATCGCACATACACAACTCTCCTGAAAAACTGAAACTATAATTAAATGTAAGGAAGCAACTGTACTAAATGAACCACTGAGGAACGAATCAGTAGATACCCTACCGGAGCAAGCATGGCAGCAATGATCAGCACTTGGTGGGAGGGGGGGGGGGCAGCATAACTAGTATTTAACTTTCACGCATTTTCCACATTAGTGTGTGATGCACACACTCTGCATTGATTAATTTTTCCCCAACAGACAGGTCTTGCAGCTGTAAAAGTGTGTGTGGGGTGCTCACTCCTCCTTACTCTATGGTTCCGGCACCCATGCTAAAAAGGAGAATGTGGAGAATGTGGAAATGTCTTATGTAATAGAGAACAGGACCATGACAATGAATATCTTACAAAGGTAGATGAAATGTGTATTGCAGGGTATTGTTGTGTAAATGTATAATCATAAGTAAACAGGATTTATTTTGCATAGATAGCATTTTGACTCAAAAGCACATAAAAAATGTACTTGTGATTTTGGTGGTGAAAAAAAAACATTAAGAAAAATCCCTACTTTTTTGACAAATGCAGTGGTATTTTTTATATCCACCTAAATTACTACCAATTTAGGCAGATGGGTTATTGATTTAACATTACATATAAAAATGCGATACTTAAGGTTCTAGTACCCTCTTTCCTTTTAAGCTGTACTGCAGTGTCAGTACTGGAAAATGAATCTAAGAACCTAGTATCGGTAATGTAGTCATAGTCTTCTAATCATCTTGTACCAAAGCTGAGTCTCTTACCTCTTTCACAATCTACCATGAACATGTTAATGATTTTCAAAGATTTAACATCTGAGCCACTCATAGTCACAGGATAAGCACAAAGATATTATTTAAGTACAGACAATCAAAAAATAGTTACCATTTGTGAAGAGAGAAACAGTGGCCTGGTGGAACTTAAATTCTGCCAACCACAAATTAACAGAATACAAGAAATTACTTTTATCAAGGATCACTGCTTATTTTGAATAGATAAGCTGTTAACTTATCACGTTATCATACTGTGATAACCCACCACCTCTGGGCTAGTAATAAAGAAGCCTCAGTCCTCACCACTAGCACCAGTGGGGGATATTCACTGAGAAGATAAAAGGTACACACACGGTATCTCCAGATGGAGCTCTCTGCATCAAGCACAATCAAACACAATTTCCCTTAAGAACACATGGGGAACAGAGTCAGTCAGAGGCTAGTTTCTCCCTCTTTCTCCAGATCCCCAATAAGACTCCCCACTTGCACAGCTATAGAGTTGAGATCTCAGCTGAATGTCCAAGCCAAGACCACCAACACCTTCTCTGTACAACCAGTGCTCTATCTTCCTGCCCAAGTAGCTGACACACATACTCTAGGAGGTTTTATTTAGACACACATACACACACACACACACACACACACACACACACACACACACACACACACACACACACACACACACACACACATCTGGGTAAGGCTGGCGCCGGTTTACTAGCTATGCCCCCTTCAACCCAGACTATAAGATAGTTATGACTGCCAGCTGCCTTAAGGCCCTTACAAGGATACCCAATGCACAGAGTGAAATTAATATAAATGGTAGTTTGACCAAGAACAAGGCTATTAGGAGTGGCTGATGCAGTGTCACCCAATAAATATGGAAATATTCTCAGAACTTAAATATCTCTACAAAGATCAACTGTAATGAAAGGTTTAAATAAATTTAAGAATAAATAATAAAGAACAAGAAAATGCTAAATATATATTCACAGTGACATCAGAGTTCAAAATCACAGGAAATACTTAAAATAACATTGAAGGACAGGCTCAGACAAATAAAGTAAAACAATATCTTAACTAAGCTTCACTATATTCCTGACTGAATCTAACAGAATTATAGTATTCCCTACTTACTTAAAAGAGCAAGGCAGATGATGTGGTGAATGGCCCTTCTTCTCAGGCCCAAGACAGAATACAGAATGCTCAGTCTCACTAAGAGACTTCTCAAAATAATATCTAAAATATTACTTCTGGGGTAACTTGCAGAATGACATAGCTTCTGGTCATCTGACGTCTAGTTCCCATGCAAACCCCCATTGCTGGAAGCTGGCAGGATTTAGCACCTCCCTGTAAAAATACACACGTAAGGGCTTTTGCTCGGATCTGTGGCAGGTGCTAGAAGTCATAAAACAATTTCGTACCTCCAGCTTCCTAAGTAGTAATTAGTCCACCTCAAAGACAATACAAAAAGCTTCCTAGTACAGACTTTGTGTCTCTGGTTGCATTGAAACCTGTGAAAAAGCATCTTTATGGCCTAGCTCATAAAGTGATTTAATTTCAGAAATATTTTAAAGTTTGCTTGACTGAGGTTTTCCTCTTGTCTCCCGGTTTCCTCTGTTAAAACATATACATTTAAGCAGTTACAATAGTGCATATACATTTCTGTTCTCTCCAGTAGGGGCATACTGTGGATACATTTCAAACACAAGCACTTTACAAATACCTTTTCAACACAACCATCTGTACAAATCAGGTTGATATACACATAACATACAGTTCTAATACATTTGTAACACAAGCATCTTATATAAATGAGTTTGATATTCACAAATGACATATAATTATTTACAAAATTCCAGCTAGCTGTGCTCCTCCTATCATCACACATGCAATTTCAGATTTTCCTACTGTTATGTCCAGTTACTGGCACCAAAAGAGAAGGTGCAACAGCAAGGACATATAAATGACACAAAAAGGAATTACGCTTGACAAAATATGAGAGGGCTGTTAAAGAAGTATTTTGAAAATGTAAATATTGCTTTAAAGTGGTTTGTCATTTAGTGGTCAAGAAGGTGTAGCTACTGAAATTTAAAAATATACTAAGAATACCATGGACAAGAGTTTTCACCATGCTCAGAAAACTACTTTATTAAGCTTATATAGAGAGGTCTTTTGTTTTATGATAGGAAGTTAGATTGAAGGAATAATAAAGGAATTACAATTTCATACATAGGCTATAATGATGAATAATGTTAATTAGAATTAATCCAAAGCTATGTTAACATGCGGCATCCAAATTAGTCACACTAAATATAAAAAGACAACTAGAAACCAAAAAAGAAAGAAAAAAAATACTTTGTTTAAAAATGTACTGATATCATTTATGTAAGGTCTGAACCAAAACCATGTGTGAAACAAAATGTACAGCAAATAAATCTCAGAAAGGGTTGCAAAACAATCCCATGTTTTATCTTACATACAGACTAAAGCAGAACACTGTCTGCAGCTGTTATTGAGAAATTGCAAATGTAATTGATTTTTGCCCCGGACCTCTAAGAGAGGTTACTATGATATCCCTCTGACATAGTCTACCATTTAGAGACTATCATGTACTATCACACTACACATAAACCGATACATTTGGACTGTCAAGTATACAGTACATATACGGGACCTTTTTCCTAGGCTGCTCGCAACTCTAGCCAAAAAAAAAAAAGTATAAAAGAACAAAAGAAGGAAAGAAAGAGGATAATGTGTTTTAAAAATGCACCACAATTACATGAAAAAGACAATCTTATACTGTTTAATAATAGCTTTAACATTATTTATTCCAGTCAAAAATAGAAAGTCGTTCCTAGTATCTCTGGTTTATTGAAATGAAGGAATAGCACTCTAATAGCCTCTGTGTTCATAACTAGCTTTTACAATTATTTCTGACTGGTGGAGAACATGTGATCAGCTAGTCTATACAGCTAATGGCGATCTGTTTTAAAGGGACATGTGGACACTGTAATAATAACAAGAAGCACGCAATGCCCTCAGAATACATTAGAAGTAGAGTGTCGTTGATGAAAAGGCACTTTGCTAGTGAAAGAATGGCACAGGTAATGGGATTATCTGTCTTCATGATTAGAAATGCAAGCTTCCTTTCAACATCTAGTCTGAAAAATTACATTCACCCTTACTTTATAACATTATTTTTCTTTCTGAGGTTTGCAAACCATTTCATGAATTAGATATTTTTCTTATATGGCTGTTATGAGTACTATGACATCAGTGCAGATATTTTCTGATACCTACTTGATGTTACACATAAGAATTTGACAAAGAAAGAGGGCGATGATGTTGTAACGTTGATGCAGATATATTAATAGCGATCTGCATTTTCAGAAATGGGTGTAATCTCTGTTAGAGTGATTATCTCTTTGTCTGCCACATGCATTTAAGTATTACATAGTATTTATTCCACTGTGAGTTTTTTAATCCCACTTTATTCATTAGCGACTATTCTAGTGGGATGTAGCTACAGGGGAAAATGTACAGCTAAGGTACAGAGCTCACAGTGGGTAGTGCAGTTTACATAGGATAAGGTTTTCGACGAAAGCGTTGTGTTTGTACCTGCTTACTTTGCTCACTATGAAATGTGTTTCCCCATTAGAGCTATCAGAATCACCGCTGGGCCTAAAAAAAAAAGATGAAATGATTAGAACAATAAAACAAGATGACAGGGATATGTGGCTGAAACAAAAAGATACATTGTCATATTACAAATTTATGTGACTTGATGCTTGTAAGTCCAATAATGTTCTAGCCTTCCAGCAGTAAATGGAGGTATGTTATTATAAATATTTAAAATAGATAGCTGTAGACACATTTTAACACTGTCAGTTTTGACTTCTAGATTTATCTACTTGGTTGTCAGATAAAGTTCTTTGCTTATCAAATGTTCTTGGGGAATAAGGCCATGATAGGTAATTTTCGGCCAATATATATAATACTTTGTTTTGTCTATGGCAAAGGAACAATATAGACTCATGTTCTGATAAATACAGCTCATATTTTTCCTGGGATAGTCTTACTGCCTTCTCTTTTCTTCTGTTTGTGTCAGTTACCCTGTTTTGTTTTTTTCATAAATGGGTTAGAAATAAATGGTGGCCCCAGTGATGCAGGGGTTAGCATTGTTGCCAAACAACAAGAGGTTCTCTGGTTCAATTCTCAGTTGGGCTGCCTTCTGTGTGGAGGCTGCATGTCCTCCCTGTGGTCAGGTGGCTTTCCTCTGGGTGCTCTGGTTTCCTCCCACATTCCAAAGATGTGTAGTAGGTGGATTAGACACTCTAAATTGGTCATAGGTGTGAGTGTGTGTGCAACTGATTGGTATGGATGAACTATTGTGGCAGGGCTAGCCACTCAGTGGTGTAAACCTTGGGTTGAGATGATTGCCACTGTTGAAGTGACACCCCAACCCCATGTGAAAAATGGGAAAAAGGGGTTGAGGATGGATGGTTAGAAATAAATGCATAAAGTGTGCAGCTTATTGCCTAAGCATAAGTACCATGGTCAGGATCACTATAACAGGGCTACCAGAAGCTGTTCCAGGGCTAACAAGGATAAGAACAATACTCATTGGATTACTATACAGTTGAACATTTCCCTATTTCATAGAGAAGATTTCTATAATATGAAGCATAAGTTCAAGGGTGGCAGAGTGTGTGTGTGTGTGTGTGTGTGTGTGTGTGTGTGTGTGTGTGTGTGTGTGTGTGTGTGTGTGTGTGTGTGTGTGTGTGTGTGTGTGCGCGTGCATTTGTGTGTGTGTGTGTGTGTGTGTGTGTGTGTGTGTGTGTGTGTGTGTGTGTGTGTGTGTGTGTGTGTGTGTGTGTGTGTGTGTGCATGTCTCTCTGGGGTTAAAGTAGGTGATCGGTAAAGCTAAGGGTCTACAGATGAATGAGGTGGCATAGAGGTTAGAGTTTCTGTCGCATTCCTGCACAAACGAAGTTCAATGTTTTTTTTTCTGTTCTCTCAATATATGTATTAGTTTGGCAATTGTATTCCTCTTTCTTCCCACATCCAAAAACATGCTGGCTGGCTGGTGACCTACAGCTATCCAAATGTGCAACACATGCCTTCTGATCAAGTTTATGTTTGGAAAGTTTTATGAAGGAGGATGTTAAGGTTACTTGCCCAGGATAAAAACATCATATATTGTAAGTTGGGAGGTTGTCATAATGTTTAAGGTGTTTACCTTACAGACACAAGGTGCAGAGTCTCACATGGGATAATTGGCTAAGCTTAAAATGGTCCATAGGAGCAGTTAGCCTAATACTAATTTATATCAGCAACAGTATGCTCCCTTGTAGTATTCTGATAGCAAGTCTACGACCCTATAAATATGTGTTAACAGATATAGTGTTGTTGTTGTGTCTTTTGTTTTTTCCCGGTTAGGGGTCGCCACAGCGGAACTCCGGTCCGCTAATGATTGGCAGTAGATTTTACATGCCGAGTTGCCGGCCCTGATGCACAACCTTCAACGAAGGTACGCCCATTCACACATGTCTCCACACAGAAGATGCTCTAGCTGAGAATCGAATGGGACAACATCTTACTGTGAGGCAACAAAGCTACCATAGCACCAGCACCACTGCAGATATAGTGTGCAGTGTGTAATTATTTTAGTAGTGAACATGGGATAAAAGGTGCAGTGTGTGTAGTTATGTAAGTACAGGTATTGCAAAATGCATTCTTTCTTTCTCTGAATCACTAATGATTCTGTTCTGAGATAATGCATTATATCAGTAGTGAACATGGGAAAAAGGTACAGTGTGTAGTATGTAGTTATGTCAGTAGTGAATGTGGGTTAAAAGTTCAGTATAACACTATTTAACCACACAGAAAATTCTTCTGTGGTATAGAGTTACCTGTCCGCTTACAAATATTCTATTGAATGTTTACATGGTGCAGTTTGTATTGTATAGCATGTACTTATGCCAGTAGTTATCAAGGGGTTAAAAGGTGCAGTGTGCTGAGTGTAGTTGTTATATAGTAGTAGTGAACACAGGGTTAAAAGGTACAGTGTACAGAGAGTAGTTATGACAGTAGTGAGCATGTGTTAAAAGGTGCAGTGTGCAGTGTGTAATTATGTCAGTAGTGAACATGGGTTAAAAGGTACAGTGTGCAGTGTGTAATTACGTCAGTAGTGAACATGGGTTAAAAGGAGCAGTGTGTAATTATGTCAGTAGTGAACATGGGTTAAAAGGTACAGTGTGCAGTGTGCAATTATGTCAGTAGTGAACATGGGTTAAAAGGTACAGTGTGCAGTGTGTAATTATGTCAGTAGTGAACATGGGTTAAAAGGTGCAGTTTACAGTGTGTAGTTATATCAGTAGTGAACATGGGTTAAAAGATGCAATGTGCAGTGTGTAGTTAAGTCAGTGGTGAACACGGGTTAAGGGTGTAGTATGTAGTTATGTCAATAACTCATGTTAACATGAGTTAAAAGGCGCAGAGTATAGTTATGTCAAAAGTGAACATGGGTTAAAAGGTACAGTGTGCAGTTGAGTTAAAAGGTGCAGTGTATAGTTATGTCAATAGTGAACATGGGTTAAAAGGTGCAGTGTGCAGTTATGTTAGTAATAGGCATGGGTTAGTTAATACATTGAGTAGATACATCAACACATTTAATATAAGTTGAATGCTTGATATGACAAACTAGGGAACTGGGCAATGTAACCTGAGATGCAGCATTCCCTACTTCTTAAGTCCCTAAGGTCCACATTCATATGGAATCACTGAACATATACGATAAATATACACGTTATGCATGGATATATGATGTCTGTATGCACAGGTTGCAAGCATGGACACACTGCATAAAAGAAGAACCATGACATCACAATGATGACTTGTTAACACAGCAGGGCAGAGCCATAAACCTTGCCAAGTACTCTGATTTGATAGCAATTCTGATGAAATACAGGTATTGTGAAATGCATTCACTCTGACTCACTAATGGTTCTGTCTCTGTAAAATTAACTCAGTATAACCCTATTTAACTACACAGAAGATTATACTGTGACATAGAGTTCCCCATCTGGTTACAAATACTCTACTGAAATTTTCTGCTAATTTACATTTTACTCCATGCACTGATCCTCCTGATGACTTGAAATTTTAGCAGAGCATATTCTTTTTTATCCTCTGGTTTTCCTATCCATTGACATCCCAGATACTTCATTAGGCAATCCCTGGTGATCCCATTGTGCACCTAAGTACTCCATGTATGAAATCTATAACATTTATTACAGCAGTCTCAAAGTATGCTGGTATTTTAGTTTTGTGTCCTTGGTATCTACAATGTTTGAGATGCAATCTGTTTGATTATATGTAACAGGGTTTTCTGTTACCAAATGGTTCTTGAAGTTTAAGTGTAAAAGAGATGTGTAGGAATAAGGGAACAGAATCTGAAAATACAAGGCTATTGACCCAGAAGAAATAATAAGGAAATGTTATTTCACAGAAAAGGTTGACATTGATTGGAACAGTCTTCCTGTAAAAGTAGTAGGGCTGTAAGTAATAATTAATATCAATAAACAAGGCTACCCTCATAAGGCAGTTTTTCAAGAATGGGAAAATAAGTTGTTAGATAATTCAGAACTTTTTCATATGTAGTAAATAGTATGCAGACCAGCTGTGCTATGATAAGTAGCTGTCATCAAAATTTATATTTCTATATGTTTCAATATATCTTTTCAAATAATTTTTGTCTTTTTGACCTATCTGTTCCTTATGAAAATGACTTGGCTTATCTGATGTGTATTATTTACTCTGTAACATAAACTGTTGTGTTAGAGAAAGAGAGATGAGCATACAATGCTAAATTATGTGGCCCATTGATCTGAAAATAAAATAAAGTTTATTTTCTATGGATGATAGTTTATGCCTCCCAAGCACCACTTATTCAGAGGCTGTGCCACTGCAACTGTTTTTCAAATACTCTAACTCCATGCTAACACAACTGAAAAGGACTGTGCCTATCCATTTTGAACCTTAAACTAGATAAGTCTAAGGTATTCCTAAACAGAACACAGTAACTCAGCACTATGGTATTAAAAAAAATGTATAGGTCTTTTACCTTAGCTAAATGCTAAATAAGGTGTAAAAAGTGTAGAGAGTTAAACAAATAGAATACTTTCAAAGAGGAGTATATTTATATTTGAAGCTCAATATTCAGAGTGATGTTGTTTTGAAAGTAAATCCGGCACTTACCTCTGAGTGTTGGTAAGTCATGGGCAGGAATAGGTTGTAAGTGTACCCACTGCCAAAGTCCATTTAAAGGAAGGTGATATCCTCAGCCGCAAAGGAAATTATTGTCAAAAATGTTTTTCCTATGATGTTGGCATAATCAGCTCCTAAATGTCATACTTCATGATTCTGAAACAGAAGTTTGAGCATTGTATTCATATTAGAATGTGTTTTTTTCACTTTCTAGACTGCTCCGGATTTCAGAATAGTATGTGTGGAGAACCTGTGTAATATCCCCTAATGATAGTAGTTGTCTTAAAACTAGACAGTGTTTATTGGCAAAGTTTGTGTCAGAGTTCACATTCAGTCACTTCATCTACCTCTCTGTCCCCATGGTCAGTAAGCAAAATTACTGAGAGACACCGCATTATACAGTTTCACTGTATCCCTACTGCATACTTATCAGTCAAAGACTTCAGAAAAGCTATTCACTTCATTGATTCAAAGGTCAGAAATACAGATACCATATCAGTAAGCAACCTATTTGTTTAGAAATGATTGTATATCGCCTTTATTTTACTTATTTATTCCTGATTTTAGCTTAAGTTATCTACCTATCATCTATTATCTGTCGATCTGCCTGTCTATCTGTCTATCTATCTACATGTCAAGTTTTTATGTATTCTGGTTGGGTTATTGGTTGTTTATTTACTTTTTTCTTTCATAAGTTACTATTACAGAGGGTGATCTATATATTTGTATATACTGGCATAGCTAATAATAATAATAATAATAATAATAATAATAATCATAAAACTACTTTTGTGGTAGTGGTCTAAAAATAACAGGATCTTACAAACTGTTCTTGAAATATTTTAATTCATACTGTACTTCTGCTTTCCTGTAATATTGAAAAAAGGAGATCTCATCTTTGGTCTGCATTGGTCTCCTATTCCTTCCCCCCTTTAGCTTCCTCCTAAACAAGATGGTGGTGAACTGTCATGATGCATAATTCCTTGGCACTGGAATCCCTGTTATGTTTATGTCATATGGCTGATGGATAAATGGTCTCCATGTTAATATGATCCTAGTTGTGTTAGTTATACAGGTGAAGTATGATCACATATTTTCTTTGGAATTTGTCACCATGGTGATTGCTTGCAGACATGCATACTTTTAGTGCATGGATAAACAATTTAATATGAGAGTGCAAACTGTTGGGCATAAAAGCACACACAAAAGGAACATGATTATCTAACATTATATACAGAAAAATGCAAGTATAAAATATAGTTACAAGAAAACAGGAGTATAAGCAAAAAGGTATGTTATGGTAATTAAGATAATTAACATCTTTGTCAAAAACAATGTTTCAGCATTCATGCTAAGTTATGAAAGTCTAAACTTATTACATTTGTTGTTATGACTGTAAATGTATTAATGCATCGTTTGCCTTTAGAGCGTAGCCGACATATATTTATTTACAATTTTATAGAGAATGAATTGTGGCAACAGCCACAGTCTGTGCATGACTTTTATAGTCCATAGATAGGTAGAAAGTAATAGCTGAACATCAAAAGGTTTATTAAAACACTTAAATTATGTAATCTTAGTAAGATGTACTTTCAGGGACTTATTGAGCAAAAACAGTTTTCAGCCTTAAGTAAGTTTTGAGGCAAGGCATTCCAGTTTGAATAAGCAGTTTTATTCGGGTGTATATTAAATTTATCGAAAGCTCCCGTGAATGAACGGCATTTCATCAAATACGCCATTCATCAATTTCTGCTCTTGTTGGGGGGGGCTGCACCCCCCACACCAGCTGCTAATTATGTATACCAAGTCTGAGATCGCAATACAGTGAGGAAAGGACAAATTTCCCAATCCTCCCTGTATCACAATGTCACTATGAACAATTCAGTGAATGGCATGTTTGATGTAAGAGCACTGAAAATGCCATTCGCTGAAGTATTTTTGATAGTTTAATAGGGACCCATTTTGCTCAAAGATGACAGCAGTATATGGGCTCTGACTAATTTCAGGTGATCATTAGTCATCAGTTTGAAACTGCTGTTGCTAATGAATAGGGAGTTTCTGAGTTTTTATGTTGTCTATACATTAAGCTATTCGGCAGAAACAATGCTTTAGCTTCAAAGGGTACACACTTAATTATGGATGGTTAAGAAATGCCATTCTCTGTGGTGTGACAAGTGAATATACCTTAGAATTGTTCTCTGTTGTCCATAGAAGGCTGATATTTCTTTGAGTTCACTGCAATAAATTGGAGTGCATAGTCAAGCCTGGGTAGCAGTACATCATTAATGGCAGGCTTTCTTTTATTTTTTATTTATTTACTTATATTTTTATCTTTCTTTTGCTTCTGTGGTTAATATATGTGAAATTTTGTACAAAACTTTTAGCTGAGAAAGTTTTATCTACCATTGCTTCTGTGCTTATTAAAGGATAATGTTACATCTAGCAGCATTACCAGATACTTCTGGACTGCAGAGAGGGGAATGGATATACAATCTGGGTCCACTATTACCACTGGAAAATTACAATATATTCTTTTCTTGCGTGCCAAAAACCATTATGCTCTCTGTTTGAGTATTTATTGTCAATCTGTCAGACAGTTTCACAGAAAGCATAAATATTGTTTTAGAAAGCTTTGTAATTTGGTAATAAATTAAGTTTATGACAACAGTATTATCTCTGTAAAGGATATAAATGATAATATGTAAATTGAATGAAAGGTTGCTTACGAGCAGAAAAAAATAAGAGAGGACCCAGTACTGATCCTTGAATAATACCTTTGGAGATATAATCTGTATCCAAATAGTAATTGTTGGTACATTCTGTATCCATATAATAATTGTTGGTACGTGCATAAAGGATCAGTTGGACAGGATGCTTTCAAACCATGGGATCATGTAATAAGGAACAAAATGTGCAATTTTTGCAAAAACAATTGACAGTCAAAATTAAAGCCTTTTTTGAAATGATGGAAGATAATACCAGTAGGCATACCCTTTCCCACACTGTTGTTGATTTGCTTCCTAAATTAATAAAGTGTAGTTATGGTGTTATACTTATGCCTACATTTGTGCATTTTATCTGACAATAAATCATTTGTATTTATATAATCTAAAACTTTTTTATGAATAATTTTCTTAAGAATTTTGATCAGTGGGTAACTTTTAGCTATAGGTTGGCAGTTATCAGGAGAAGATGGCTCAGGTTCTTTGACAATATTTAAGATTGGATGTGGATGATTTTTGTAGTTAGAAAAAAGGTTAGAGAAGAAAGTAAGGGGGCTGCTTATTAATTCACAGTCATATGAAGAAACCTGAGAGCCATAAAGTCGAAGTTTTGATTACATTTTAAATTACTTTTTTCTGTGAAAGATTATATGCTTGATTTATTGACAGATTTAAAGTAAACCTGAGAGAATTCTAGAAGCTGCTATAAAGGACTGGTAGAGGGAGTATGCATTTAGTACTGGTAAATATAAAGTGGGTGCTTCCTTGAAGAAGTTAAATCTTTAAGGATGGCAACAGTTAAAGTAAAATTACTTCTAAGATTATGATAAGTCATTATCACTTATACAAGTACTTTAACGTCATGCAAAAAAAAAGGTAGTCATCAATGCACAGGAAAAAAATAAAATGCATTAATATGCATCTCTACGAGCTTTGGTAAATTGTTCAGTCTTTTAAACTGTCACCAGTTGATAAATGCAATTTTGGTCCTGCTCAACAATTACAAAATATATCTCCACATTCCTGTTATTTAAATACAGTAAATGATGTGTAGTACAACTAGGGAGCAGTATGTAATTCCACCAAATGGTATCTGCAAACAGTACAGTTTGTTTTTATGTAACTGTCATTTAAACACTTTGCTAATGAATGCCTGTGCTGCTGTTTGATAATTGCATGTTGACTTAAACACAGTCAACGTGCAGACATTTGATACTATATGAGATATATAGCTACAGATTTACCAAGCTAGAGTAATAAGGCAAGGTGCAGTTATGCCTGTTCTGATTTAACTGTTGGCTACCTAAGCATGGAATTGGGAAGGAGTGTACATACAAAGAAGTCCGTGTGAACACTGGAGGAGAAAGCTTGGTGGTATGGGAGTTAACTGATTAGTTATATGGAAAAGCTGTGCATCAAATGGGTGCTATAGTAACATTTCTGTGTTTTACTTGGGTCATTTCTGTATTGTGTATCTGCTGCTCACAAAATGGCAGACATCTGAAACAAGATTTTCTCATCATAAGACAATACTGGTTAACTTAGAAGTAAAGAAACGAGGAGCACAGACACAAGAAACAAAAAAAAATGATGCAGTCATAGAAAATGGGCAAGTAAGGTCATATCCCACTGATAGCCCAGTTATTGGGACAGAAAAGACAATACTCTTTTAAGACGCACCTGAAAGTGGAGCTGAAACAAACAAAATAAAATAAGAAAGAAACTATGATAAGCAGAAGTAGGTAAAGGTATGTGCAAAATGTGTCAAGAAATGGTTTTTATTTATCTTGAAAAAGTTTAGGAAGGAAAATGTATATTTTCAGTGGAGACAGGACTGAGAAAAAGTTGTGTTGCAAAAGCATGTAGGAATAAAAGTTATTATTTTTTGTTGCATTGTTGAGTTGCCTTGAAAATGTATAAAGAAATTAAGTCAATTACGATAGGTTAGATGTATAAAAAATAAAGTAAATTATGATATATAGGTTAGATGTATAAAGAAATAAAGTCAGTTATGATAGATAGATTATGCTAGATAGATGGCACAGCAACTGGCAAATCATACTATCACACTGCTGTGAAAATTTAGAGTTCCTGTCCATTAAATGTACACCAGTTTACTTATCCATGGAGCTGAATGGGGTCAGTGTAACAGTGGTGTATATCCCACCTAGTGCTAATATCACTGAAGCTCTAAATAAACTATGCAATCACATGGGGGAGCTGCAGAGCACATATTCTGACTTTGTACATGTGGCAGCTGGTGACTTTAATAAAGCAGAGCTGAAAGAAGTGCTCCCACGCTACCATCAGTATGTGGACATTCCTGCAAGGGGTGATAATATCCTGGACAAGGTGTACATAAACTTAAAGAAAGCTTACAAGGCAATGCAACTTCCACAAATGGGAAACTCTGACCATTATACCATCTTGCTGTCACCAGCTTACAAACCTGCACTACTTAGAGAGAAACCCACAAAGAAAGAAATCAGGGTATGGCCTGAAGGGGCTATGGAGGCCCTCCAAGACTGCTTTGAAAGAGCCAAACTGGGATATGTTCAAGGAGGCAGCCACAGTGAATCAGCATCTGAACATTGATGAATACACTGAGGAAGTGATGGCATACATTTCAAACTGTGTTGATGGAGTAACAAATACCAATAGTATCACTATTAGAGCTAACCAGAAGCCATGGCTCACCCCTAAGTTATGTGAGTTTCCAAAGGAGAGAAATGCAGCTTACAGAGCTAAGGACAAACCAGCCCTAAGTGTAGCAAGAGATAATTTGAGGAGGGGTATAAAGGAGGCTAAGAGGGAGTATAGCAGAAAGGTACAGAGCCACTTTGAAGTCATGAAGGATGCAAAGAGACTATGGAAAGGTATACAGGAGATTACAGACTACAAAATCAGGTCAGCACAGTGTGAGGACAGCATCGAATTCCTGGACAGTTTGAACATCTTCTTTGGAAGATTTAAGGAAAGAAACAAAAGGTTGGCAATAAAGCCATCCACTGATGAGAAGGATGCAGTACTCACCTTCAGCACAGAGAAGATAAGAAGAGAGTTAAGCAGAGTGAACCCCAGGAAGGCTGCTGGCACAGATAATATACTGGGCAAGGTGTTAAAAGGCTGTGCTAATCAACTATGCACAGTGCTCACGGAAATATTGAACACCTCTCTTGCCATGGCAAAAGTACCCTCATGCTACAAGGAAACTAACATCATCCCACTACCTAAGAAAACCACTCCCTCCAGCCCTAACAACTACAGACCATTCACTCTGACATCCAGTGTTATGAAATGTTTTGAGCAGCTGATCAAAAAGCATCTCTTATCATGCCTACCTCCTGATTTTGACCCTCTGCAGTTTGCATACAGAGCTAACCGATCCACAGCTGATGCCATATCAGTAACACTACACATCTCCCTTGAGTATTTACAGGGCAAAGACAACTATGTCAGGATGCTGTTTATAGACTTCAGCTATGCATTTAATACCATGGTACCAATGCAGCTGATGGAAAAACTGGTACATTTATGAATCAGCAAACATCTCTGTAACTGAATCCTGGACTTCCTGATTGAGAGACGACAGAGTGTGCTTATGTAAGAACACATCAAAGTGCATCACAATTAACACTGGGGTTCTGCAGGGCTGTATTCTCAGCCCACTGTTATTCATCATCCTGATCCATGACTGCTATGCTAAGCACAAGTCCAACCATATCATCAAGTTTGCTGATGACACCAGAGTCATGGGGCTCATCACAAAGGAGGATGAAAGGGCATACAGAGAGGAGGTGGCATCCCTAGTTTGTGCGAGAGGAACAACCTTCACCTGAATGTAAGCAAGAGCAAAGAGATCATCATCAACTTTAGGAAAAGGAGAACAAACCACACAGTGCTCAGGATCAATGGTGGCAGTGTGCAGACGGTTAAGAGTATGAAATTCATGGGTATACACATATCAGATGATCTCTCATGGTTGGAAAACACCAACCAACTGGTCAAGAAAGCACACCAATGCCTCCACTTTTTAAGAAGGCTAAAAAAAGCTAAGCTTCCTCTTCATATTCTCTCCATCTTCTACAGAGGTGTAATAGGGAGCATCTTCACCTGCAACTTCACAGTGTGGTTTGGAAGCTGCACAGTTACAGAAAGGAAGGCACTACAAAGACTGGTAAGGGCTGCAGAGAAGGTAACAGGTTCCAATCTTCCATCGATACATCTTTATTCTGCCAGAAGCATCTGAAAGGCTACCAAAATAATATAGGACAACATGCATCCTGTGCATGGACTGTTTATGCATCTGGCATTGGGCAGGAGATATTGCAGCATCCGCTGCAGGACTACAAGATTCACTAACAGTTTCTATCCTACAGTGATTAGACTTCTGAAATGGGACACTAGTCCCAGGGGTCTGGACACATAATAAGTCCATTTTTTATTTATTTGTGCAATATATTCTTACATATATTCCAAGTAAGTGCAATATTTATTTATTATATCCATAGTCGGTATTATTTAACTCACTCAAGTGCAATATTAGATAAATAACTTAGGCATTTCAATTTGTAGTGTTTTTTTGTATTACTTTAAATAGGGTAGTTAATTTAACTCCGGAGAAGGTATTCTTTTCGTATCTGATTGTTGGTAAATGTTTCTGCTCTTTCTTGCATGTATTGGGAGTAGTATTGTATTTGTTAGTTATGTTTATTCCTTTACTTGTATGTGTTGTTTCACTTTCCTTTGTAATCTCAAGAATTGAGCTGATGCATGAAATTTTGTTTAGGGTACATGTGTGTGGTACTAAATCACAATAAAGATTACTTTGACTTTACTTTGACTTTGACTTAGATCAATTGTAGAAGATAGTGTTAAGGTATGAGTAAATGATAGCAGATAATGGTGAAGAGTTATCGTCTAAGACTCTGGCAGAATAAAGATGATGACGGGTAGTGGTATAGAGAAACTAAACCAGTGTGCAATTAATAAAACACACATGCACACACACATGCACACACACAAGCACACACAACTTCCCTCACAACTTCCAAAGTGATGCGACAGCAGACACTTTTTCTATTAATCACATAAATTAAGCCGCGGTGGTGGAGCGGTAGCATTGTCACCTCACAGCAAGAGGTTCTCCCCTTCGATTCTCGGCTGGAGCGCCTTCTGTGTAGAGTCTGTATGTCCTCCCTGCAGTCGAGTGATGTTTGAAAGATATGCGTGAATGGGCGTGCCTTCGTTGAAGGTTGGGCGTCATGCTGGCACCTCAGCACTGTAAAAATTGACTGCCAATCATTAGCGGACCGGAGTTCCGCTGTGGCGACCCCTAACCGGGAAAAGCCGAAAGAAAAACAACAACAACATAATAAATTAGATAACCTGTAATCTTTGATAGTTGGCTTTTCTAGGAAACATCTTTGACTATGCAAATAAGAAAAAGCAGAGCAGAACAGGTGTTGAGCGCTTTTGTTTTTTAATGGTGACAAGAACTTCAGAAAAAAGGGAATGTTGGGACTGTGTTCTTTGACTTGAGGCTTTGTCAGTCATCCTTAATTTGTCACTGAATTTGTTCTATGCTTTCCAGTACAGGATACTATAAATAAACACCAGACTCCTTTACATCCTGTATAAATAAGTACGCCAATGTGTGTGTGTGTGTGTGTGTGTGTGTGTGTGTGTGTGTGTGTGTGTGTGTGTGTGTGTGTGTGTGTGTGTGTGTGTGTGTGTGTGTGTGTGTGTGTGTCTGTGTAAACCAATCCTTATAATCTTATAATAATAATTTCAAGAACTGCAACTATAAGTTCCAAAAGAATGAAAAGTAAGCAGCACTAGCAAGCAAGAATTGTGAATAATGAAAATCTCTGTACTCCCTTTAATGTACTGTTTTTTAAAGGCAACATTTTTAACTATTTTCAAAACTGAAGAAAAAACACAGTCAACAGTTGTTCTGAATGAGAAATATAGCACCCTTTAAATTGTTTTTTTTTTTTTTTTTCTGGGGAACCAAGTAGTTTGCACTATGCAAAATGATAGCTGTATGTCTCCCACCCCACTACATACATATACTAATTGTAGGATGATTGCAGCTTATTGTTAGGCAAATGGTCCAAGTTACAGTGATCTCAGACTTATTATGTGATGCGTTTGTTTTTGTACGTTCAGTCATGCTGTTCATACTTGCCTTTACAAGTCTTAAAATTTAAAATGGTTAGCTGTATAAACACATGCAACTATACAGAAAAACTATTACAGAATTTAACCTAGATTACATTTCAGAATATATTGGCCTGTATGTAAATTGTCATGTCTTAGAATCAGAAACTGCTGACATCAGCTTCTCTGTTATTAGGATGTATTTGATTGAGAATTCTGTTACTTAAAATATAAGGAACTTGCTCTGTGACAGTGTTGCATGTATGAGGTACAACAGGAGGCAAGGAATATATCTTAGCAGAGACATGGAAATGCTGTAAATAAAGTTAAAGGACTTTCACAACTGGTCTGAAAATATACTTGCAGACCTTTACCAGCAATAATGAAAAGCATCATACGGTATACATAGAAATCACGAAAGATGATTCTAGAATACCTTTGATTTAGTTGTATGTAGGATGGCCTTTGTTTTTTGGGGTTTTTTTCTTTGCTTTGTTTTATATTAATTTATTTATTTACTTTTAGTTGGTTTGTCCCTACTGCCTGCCAATCATCAATCACTTCTACAACTTCTATCCGATACCATTCCTTGTGAAGGTGCGATTATTTCCAGTTGTATGATACCACCAATGTAACAAGCATGAGAGATATTCTGTATATAGGTCTCTAACCCCTGCCCTAGCAGCTGAGTGCACACTAAAGGACATAAGGGTAAGTAATGTCTTCCCCTGAGGACATGTACAATCTCGCACATGCATCATGATGACCACCATGAATGCAGCTTGGCAGCGATCAAGCACATGCCCCCACTATTGCACACTAAAGGATATAAGGGTAAGTAATGTCTTCCCTTGAGGGTATGCACCATCTCGCACATGCATCATGAAGACCACCATGAATACAGCTTGGCAATCATCAAGCCCATGCCCCTATTACTGCTGAATGCAAAACATCTTGATTCCAACCAGTCTTTACATCCCAGTGGGTTGGATCACATTCTGTCAACCATGAAGAGCAAGCTGGTGTTGCCATTCGTTCTCATCTTTGTCACTCTCTCTTTTCTCCAATGACCAAGCCAGTGGAACTCATGTCACCTGAGCTGTGGCCAGCACTTTAATCTTTTATACTGTCAAATTAGAAAAGATAGCCTTTTTGCTGGCTGAGCATACTGAGATTCTGAAACAAAGATACAGCTATATTTATGACATTTAAATTTAGCTGTTAGATATCTTCTGAAGTTGCTGTGCATGAACATTGCAGAACTAACTCTGTAGCTATTATTTTTTTTCTTCTGGAAGTGCTTTCTTCTGGAAGCATTTTATATAGAAGAATTTTATGATATTACGATGAATGGCACAGTGTTTTATATCAGATAATATAGGGTGTTATGAACCAATTTTCTGTCTATGATTGCAGTTTTATAGTTCTTGCATGTTGTACACCAGATGAATTTATTACAAAATTCCTTACATTTGAAAAATGTATACAGTTATATTTGTCACTTGCATCTGTAAATCAGTGTCATTTGCAGGGCAAGTGAGGGACACCCCCACCTGAATGTTTAATATCAATATTGAAAGTAAAGTTAGAAAATAAATGAACTTATTCAGAATATTATCCAAAAGAAAACTATAAATGGAATGGGTCAAGGACTAGCACATAAATGGCAGGAAAAAACTTCCCTTTAGTTTATATAACTTCTGCTTTCATGTCTGCATGGATTCCAAAAAAGGAATCGTTACTTTTTAGAGGCATTGGACCAGCACGTATATCCTGACCTTATAATTCTCACAGTTTGAGACATTCCGAGTTAGAGGGTCATTCAGACAGAGTTGTAATTTCTTGTGCATATTTATTTCCAAAGTATCTTTCACATTCTTTCCCAGTGAAGTCATTTGCTGGGGCCAGGGAATGCTAAATAGGTTATTTTTCATGCCTGTGTATGAGGGAGCTGTCAAACAGAGCTGTTTTGGACTTATCAACCAAAGGTGCCAGAGCACATATGGAATGTACTGTTCTGACAAGGCAGGAAAAAAAGCAGCTAAAAGAAAAATATCAAAAATATATTAATTACAATGCCATGACATATTCTTGTGTTCTTTGTAGTGAAATATTTAACCTTCCAAGGTCAAGGTTTCCCTTTGTAATACCGATGTGTAATTAACTTTGGGAAGTTAGATTTTCAGCTTTGTGTGTGGAAGAATGGTTTATTTTTGTGCCAACTAAGTTTACAGTGAAATAATGTTCTATGTATTTTTTTAGTTCTGAGCCACACATATGGCTAAAAGTCAGTATAGAAAAGGCATGCTTAGAGTATAACGGCTTATATTAAAGTGCACATTATTGTATCAGCATTACACTATTGTATAACTTTTTATCGGTTAGGATCTGTTCCTTGGTCTGCAAGTCAGTTATGTCATTTACTTTGCTCAATCCATAATGTGGTCTCATCATCACTCAACCATCAGCATGATGCAGCTTTAAGGAACCTTAATGGGTAAGGGACAGATTGTATGTGGCACACAGTTCATCTTTCTGCCAAATCTTCTTTAGTGGCTGCCATTTTATTAAAGTGGTTTGCCAACAATAACAACAAGAACCTTACCCATGTGCCATGGCATGTAGTGGATAAATTGCTAAACAAATGTTTCTCCTCATCAGTGAACATTTTAGACTGTTGATTGTTGAAAAAAAAATACCTATAAATGTATGTTTTTCCTTACCCTGGTGCCAGTGAGTGTAAGCAAAGCTCAGCGGCATCAGTATAAAGAAAGCATGAGGTGCATCTGTATACTTTAAAACATGCAGTATTGCACATGTGCAAAGATGCATACATTAAAGTTTATCGACACACTTCACATTAACCCCATGGTGATGTCCTTGGCCTGTAGCTTTAATAAACTTCTCAAGAAGCTTTGTTTGAAAATGTGGATCAAAAATGTAAGGGGTGAGATTATGAATAATGCACTGCAGCACATAACTTACTGGATGCCACAAAGTTCATAGGTTCATAGGTAGGTACAAGGCTATCGGCCCAAGGGCCTAAGTAAGCTTAGCCAACAAAGTTCCCTGGTTTACACTAACCCAAGAAAGTTAATTTCCTGTGCCCCAGAAGTGATCCCCGGGGTGTATTTCCTATTTCCCATCCACTCATCAAGATGTTTCTTGAAGAGTGTTAATGAGGAACTTTGCTTGACATAGATGGGTAGCTTATTCCAGAATATGGGAAGTCTCTGGGACAGGAATCTATCCCTCCAGCAAATCCTGTTTATTGTGGTGACAAGGTTTAGGTCCTTAGAGCATGTAGCTCGGAGGGATTGGGATTTCTTTAGCTGTAGCATGTCCAACAGCTCTGGGTTTGACATTATATGTTAGGCAGAGATCACCATGGAGTATGCGATACTCTACAGAGTAAAGCTGGAGTTTTTTGAGACGATCAGTGTAGGGCATCTGTTTGAGGCCAGTAATTCTCTTTGTAAGGTACTTCTGTGGCCTTTCCAGCTGCTGCAGATGTCTTGTGAGGTACATTCCAAAAGGGACGTTCTACTCTATAATGGGTCTAATGAGTGTTGAGTAAAGGGGAACAATGACCTTTTTTTTCCTGGATGAGAACCCTTTTGTGATGAGATGTGCTATGTAGAAGGACTTCCTGACTACTGTGGCAATGTGATTATCAAAGGAGAGATCCTCCTGGGTCCCAAGGTCTCTTATCACACATTCGGTTTTAAGAAGACTGTCGCCTATGTGGTAGTTCATGGGTACAGAGTTTTTAGCAAAGGGGATAACAATGCACTTTTTGGCATTGAGCTTTAGGCCATGGCTCTGACACCAGGCATCTGTCTCAGTGAGGCCCTTCTGTAGGATGTCCACATCATTTGGGGACTTGACTATAGCTCCTAGTTTGCAGTCATCTGCAAACTGCATTAGCCAGAGGCCTTCTGTCTTAGCCTGTACTTCAGAGAAGTAGATACCAAACAGGAGAGGCCCAGGACTGAACCCTGTGGTACTCCATTTGTCAATGGTCTGAAGTCAGATTTGGAGTCTGCAACTTTTACAGTGTTGGTTATGTCAGTGAACCAGTTAGCAGCTCATCTTGTGACATAGGGATTTATACCTAGTTTAGTGAGTTTAGCTATAATTCCAGAATGGGGGATGGTGTTGAAAGCCTTGGCGAGGTCAAGATAGGCTGTGTCAAACACCTTAACCTCATCTACGGCTTTGGTGACTGCCTCAAAGAAGTCAACCAGGTTCAGGATGCAAGATCTGCCTTTCACAAACCCGAACTGGGTGGGGTCCAGAGTTTGAAGTTTACTGATGTCTTTGTTTATGAATTCCATGATGATACATTCCATGGCCTTGCAGATGAGGCTCGTCAGGCTAATAGGGCGATAGTTCCCAGGATCAGTGGTGGCTTCCCCTTTGTGGAGTGGGATAACTGTTGCTGTGCATCATTCAGTGGGCACAAAGGCTGACATGAGGCTATGATTGAACATGGTGCTTAGGTGGGGAACCAGTTCTTTCTGAAGTTCATGTAAAATGCAGCCTGGGATGTTGTCCGGTCCCCTGGATGCTGTGTATTTGGCTTTAGAGAGTGCTGCTTTTACCTGTGAAGTTGTGATTACAGGGACTCTGTATTCTTCCTGTATAGATATGGGCCCTTTAGGGGGTGAGAGGGGGGTAATGTTAGCACTGAACCTATCTGCCAGGATGTTGGCAATATCAGTTGTTTCTGTAATTTTTGTGCCATTGTACTGTAACTCAGAGCGGATCTGGGTGTTGCCATTGAGATTCTTGACATAGCTATAGAATGCTTTGTGGCTGTCCTTAGAATTAGTGGCAATCTTGTTTTCATAGCTAGCTTTCGAGGATCTTATAAGGGATCTCAGCTTCTTGCTGAGGCTGACGAGGGAGCTCCTCCACTCATGGGATTTTACTCTCTTTTGCAACAATTTCTTCCTTCTGTTATAGAGTTTGTTTATGGGAGGGAACCACCAGATTGGCTTCCTTTTTTTGGAGGATAGCGTCTTGGTTCTGTTTGGGATAGCACGATCCATGCACTCGTGTAAGTGCTTATAGAGTGGAATTCCCCATGTTTCTGCCTAATACAGTTTACAGCAGGTCCTCATGTAACAAGTCACTTCAGTACTAACAAGCTGCATGCAAACATTACAAAACAGATATGAACGCAGTGACAGTTTTGTGAACTGACATTGTAAGGTATCAAAACGTTAAAACCATAAATAAACAAATAAATAAATAAAGCCTTACAGCATGTGTAAATTAACAAACTGAACTTACACTGGTAAAGTTTTGTTTTTTTAATTAAAGAAAGTAGATTTTATCCATCTCTGCTACTGAAATATACTAAGCAACAAATAAATCAAACTAATGCACAATACTGAAATCGCTGCTGGAGAACACTCGAAACTCAATAAACTCATAAAACAAACTTTAATAGTCCAAAAATATAAAACAAATAAGCACTTTCTTCTAAAAGCATACATACTTCTTTAGATAAAACTTGTCAAGTTTAAAACGTGTTCTTAAATAAGCTTGTAAATCACATGACAACTCCACTGCAAAAAATGGTACCATACTCTTAAAGCAACAGTTGTCTTAACATTACAAATACAAATCTTATTCAACCCAAGTGCATGTTGATTATTTTGATTAACTCATGAAGCTAATGAATGACTCTTAAAATTGCAGTAATATAATAATATATATAAAAATGCATGAAAAAGCATGATAAATAAAAAATAAATAATACAAATTGCAAACATAAGCACCTTTCATATGCTTTCCTCTTAAGTTAGCACTATATTTTTATAACTTCATTCAGTCCTGCTTAATTAAGAGGAAATCGTATGAAAGGGGACTATGTTTGCAATTTTAAGAGTTTAGAGCCGTTTTTGCAGTGGAGTTGTCATGTGATTTAGAAGCTTATTTAAGTGCAAATTTTAAACTTAGCAAGTTTTATCTGAAGAAGTCTGTATGCTTTTAGATAGAAGTGCTTATTTCTTTTATATTTTTTGGCTATTAAAATTAGTTTTTTACATTTATTGAGCTTTGAGTGTTCTTCAGCAGTTTTCAGTATTGTATATTAGTTTGCTACTGGAATATGTTTGCCTGATAAAAAAAGAACACATTGTCTCAAAGTTCATGTTTGTCTGGTGTATTAACTATCTTGCCATTTAGGAAAGTTGCATTCCAAGCTGTTATTTCAGTAACTATAGATACATTCTTAAATGAGCAGCATTTGCCTGGAGATCGATTAACTGATTTTGATGAAATGTGACATGTAAAGGCTGTTTTGCAGCATTTGTCATTTTGTTGTTAATTTTCACTATTGTTCTGTTTGCTTGTGTTTTCATCTGCTAAGCACACATTACAGCTGGCTGATTGACCTTGCAATAGTCCCTGTCTGTATAGCGCTGGAAGATCTGCCCTATAATCTTCCTAACAAGTACCCTTCATTCTGATATTACCATGTTCCCAATGCAGTATGGAACAAAAATATTCTCCCAGAATACTTCTTGTATAGACTAGCATTTTCAGTTAGTCATTCTTGCAGAATTAATTTCAGGGAAATTATGATTCATCAGTTTTGTTCATATCTGGTCTTCCTGTATAGAAAGGGTAAGTTAGGTCATGAATCTGGCCTAAAAGAAATGTTGGACTCAATGCATTCAGCTACTTCTGCTGGCCAGAGGACCATTATTGTCCTCCTCCTCCTCCATCATGTGAAGTAGGTTTTGACTCAGAAGCACTTAAGCACCAAATATCCATCGCCAGGCAACTTTTAAAATTCATATCAGATCAACACAACACTGTCCTGTCTTTGCAATTTCAATTATTTTACTATGTGAGCTGCAGAACTGAACTATTCCATCCATGTTTACAACACACCCATGGAAAGAAAACACATGAGTAAGCAGTTCAGAGGTTTGGTGATAAAGCATTGCCATAAATGTTGCTCACAGTAGCTGGAGTATTTTCTCCGAGCTGTTGTATGATTTTTAGAATGTGGTCCTCGCCTTTCTCACTTGTTAGAAACACAAAAAAGTTAAACTGCCAGTATAAGAACCGATGCTTTGAAACTTGTTTTCTACTTTAAACTGGTTGTTTTTCTTTTCTTTCTTTTTCACAAATTGTCTTTGTATTAAAAATTATCATAGAGAATTATTCCAACTGCACATCATACCTCACCATCATCATCATCATCACTACTGAGCTAACTACTTCCCTTATTGGAATTAACATACCATTCTCCCTCAACTTGCCGTCCTGTCATCTATATTACAAAATCACTTTGCTTCTGGACTTCTATCTTCTCCCATTTGTCTCCTATTGTACCTCGCTTGTTATGGTCCCAAATCACACACTTCTATCTTCTCCCAGTTAACCTCATATTGTCTTATATGCTATACTCTCAAATCACCCACTTCTCTATTCTCCCATTTAACCCATATTCCACCTCCTATGCTATGCTCCCAAATCACTCCCATTTACCGCTATTCTGCCTCATATTTTATGCTCTGAAAATGGCCATTTCTTCTATTTTTATCCATGCTTCTCCAAGCCTGCACTCATCGCCCCTTTCTGTCTTTTTCATATTTAGCCTATCCATTCTTTAATCCTGTGCCTCACATGTAACAAACTTCTGCTTCAGTTGGTAAAACCCCTCTGATGTAAGCCTCCATAACCATCAGCATAAGCCTGTCTTTGTTAGACTTTTTCTTTCTATATTTCTTCCCTACACTTAACTCACATCCTCTCCGGTAAATTCTACACATCTGCCTTCCCCAGACTTCTTGCAATGGTCAACCTATTGCACTCGTCATGATCTTCCTAAATTCCACGACATATACACATGGTCACTATTCTCTTCTGTGCATTTCTACAAACTACTATTATCTTCATTCTACAACTAGACAAGTTAAACAGATTAAGAAAACATCCATGCAAGATCTGCATCTGCTTTCAGCTATCAGACCAAGTCTCCTAATATCACTGTACATCAGAATTACACCTCCCTCAACTATGTAGGTCTTCTTTCCTGAATTTCCTTTGCCAACTCATTCACAGCTTTCCCAGTATTTATTAGTCCTCTTTCTCCCATAATTCCATATCACTGTCTCCTGCATGCCCCTTTTCATAGACAGCATCCCTACTCTGTTCCTTAAACCCTGTTTTGACTTCTTCTTATCCTTCTTGCTCCTTTGTTCTTATATCCCCTCTTTAACCTAATCAAACAACAACCAGTTCCTTGTTGACAAACCCAGCATCTCTATGACCTACCTCCAGTGTCTTAAATTCAACATTTCTGTTCTCTCTGACTATTGGCTTCACCACCACCTTCATCTTTATCTCCTTTTATCAGTCTGTTATCATCTCCTATACAATTCCTTCATTGAATCAACCACAGTGCTTTACCTTAACCACATGCTATCCACATACTGTCCTCATACCCCCTTTCCTTTCTGCCCAGTCCCACATCCCCATTTCCATTATTCCGGCCTACATCAGCTTCCCTAACCCATGTAATTTCCTTTTACATTTCCTTCACATACTGCTCAGAAGCCCTTACTCCACTACCATCATCTCTAAATTCATTGCCAGCACTTTTTCCTGTGTATCCCACATCTGCAGGCCCCCTCTTTGTCTGCTCTCCCACTCCCAGTTGCTACCTTTAGTCCCACCCCTGCATATGTCACTATCACGTATCTCATGAAACATCCTCAACAAGGCTTTCCATAGGGAAAACTTCATATGTCTTTCCAGGGATAACTCATGGAAGTCTATCATAATCACAATTAGCCAGCTGTAAAGCAACTCACTCACTCACTGATACACTGACTCACTCACTGATTCACTGTCTCACTCACTCACTTGCTCACTCACTGACTCACTGACTCACTGACTGACTGACTGACTCACTCACTCACTCACTCACTCACTCACTCACTCACTCACTCACTCACTCACTCACTCACTCACTCACTGACATAATTTGCTAAGACTTTGATACCTTAATTTCCTCTTTTGTGTTGCCCATATTCTCTTTCAATGTCAGATAGATTATTAAACATACATATTAGGTATCCCCTTCACAAATAGTAGCCTCTATACCCAGCTGTTATCATCAGTGGAACCACCACCATTTTCTGTCCATGCAACTCTGAACCTGAAGTATTACAAGCCCCTTTAAAAGTTTTCATAATCCCAGGTAGTTGTTTCCTTCATCTGCCAGAAGCACTATGCTAACATCCGCATACAAGTGAAAGCTAACCCTTCTGTAAACTGTAATCTAAACTCTTCTATCCATCCTCTCTAAGAAATCCATTTTCAGTGTAAACAGCAGCAATGGTAATGGGCAGCACTGTCGTCTGCCTCTCCTATTTCTGCTTTCCTTGAAAAATCTTCTGTTTATGACCACATGTCTGCCACCTGATGTAGGTACATTGGTTTATAGATTGCTATTAGGCTTGGCATTAAGGCTCTTACAAGCCTAGCTGTGCACACCAAACCATTTGGGTCCCAAGTATCATATGGGGGGAGGGTATGTTAATAGGGAGGTAGCTAAGGTTTTATAGTGGAAGTATTAGTTAGGGTAATATTTTTCTTATTGACAACCTCTGTCCATAATGGACATGGGGACAGACTGGGGTAAATTTACTATGTCTCATCCAGTTGTCAAAGTTTTGTTTGAAAATGGTCAGGAATGAACTCGGTTTTACATGGATGGTGAGCCTATTCCATAAAGTGGGGATCCTTTGAGACACAAATCTTTCTCTTCAACATGTTCTGTTTATGTTATCAATAAAGTTTAGATCCCTGGAACTAGTGTTTCTAAAACTGTTTGATTTGTGCATGTGCAACAGATCCATCATAGCTGGGTCTGAGGAAGCTGTGTAAGCCAGGGAAAGATCCCCTCTCAGTAGATTGCAGGAGACTGAATGCAGAGACAGATCCTTTAGGCAATAGTGTAGACATGGTATTCATGCCCTGAATTCTTCTGTTGAGAAGTCTTTGTGGGAATTACAACTGTTGCAAATGTCTGGATAGTTACATGCCAAAGAGGGCATTGTATTCAATAAAAGGTCTGATAAGGGCTGACTAGAGTGGTACTATAACTTCCTTGGACCTGGATGACTTACCCTTACCCCAGATCCCTTATGACATGGTTGACTCTTAAGGGCATTTTATTGATGGAGTAATTAACTTGCATTGAGAGTTTTCCAAAGGACATTATAATTTATTTCTTGACATTGTGTTTTAGACCATGGCTTTGGCAGCAGTCTGTGTTAAACCCACTTGCAAGATGTTTTTGTCTTGAGGGGAATCTATAATAGCTCCCAATTTATAGTCATCTGTGAATTTGGCAAGCCAGAGGCCTTTAATGTTAGTCTTGACTTCCAAGAAATAGATGCCAAATAGGAATAGGCCCAGCATGGCTTTTCCAGATATTGGCCAGGAGATTTTTCTTTTATTATTAACTCTGTTTTGAAAAGGATTCCAGCAGTGGGGTTTGTTTTCAGTTCTTGTTTTTGGGTTTATTTCTAGTAGGTTCAACAGCCATTATGCAGCCATTCACGTGTTTGTATAGTGAGTCTGTGAATAATTCTGCATAGGTAGCTGTGGTCTTCAGGTTAGGGGAGCCTTGAATTTTGACAAACTGTCACATAGCAGGTAGTAGTAGGCCTTTGAATAGTTCCTAACTGATACTGATTTAGTTATATTTCTGTGTTAATTTTTACTTCAAACGAGACAGCTTTGGGATCCAACCTTACTAATGAGGACATCACACACACACACACACACACACACACACACACACACACACACACACACACACACACACACACACACACACACACACACACACATACACTAAGACCCAAAACCCATTGGTGAAACTATAATTAAAAATAAAAGTTTCTGCATTACTTACCACTCCCATTTACCTTACATTTGGTGAAACATAATGCAATGATTCCCCCAATAAGCAGAAGCTTCACTCAACCAATACATGCAAAGCAAATGGTAACTATATAAATGTGTATTGTTACGGGTTAATTGTCTTTTGTCTACTGGGTACTTCATCAGATGAATGGAGTGTGGGCTTACATCTTCAAATTTTGATCTGTCTAAATATGTGTTTTCTTGAAAGACAGACAGACATTAAAATGGATTTGTGTATTTGAGTGCGAGTCAGGAGGTGGGAGTGTGAGTATGAGTGAATGCTAGTGGGCTAGGGTCAGAGTAAGGATTAGGTAAGGGGATAGAACTGTATATGTGAGTGAGAGTTAGAGAAAGTATAAAGGTTAATTTATGAGTTAGATGTACTCTTTTGTGTGAGTGTTTTTGTACATGTTGTGTGTGTTTGCTATGTCTTGTGTAATGGTACTACTACTGGAATTTTTTTTTTTACCTATGATAAGGTATTGGGTTGATGGCAAAGCAGAGTTAGGGTTAACCTATATGCTAATAAGTGTTAACCCTAACCTTAATTCTGCTAAAGCCCCTAACCTACCCACACCCCGTACCTTACCTAAGAAAAACCCTTGCTGTAAAACAAAGGTCGTGGTAGGGTTAACAGATAACAAATGAAAGCTGATTGTTACCCTTTTGTCATCTGCTGTGTTTTGATAATTTAGGTGTTTAATGTGTTTATTAGTTGAAGTACTAGGTTTGACCATTTACATACCCATCTTCCTCTACATACAACATTTATCAAAATGTCCCAAAGTTTCATTTAAAATATTCCTATCAAGCAAGTGTAGAAATTTCTCCATCAGTAGAATGCGCACAATACTCTGTCAGCTACTGTATAATTCTATTGGCCTTAATGGGATTCATTAACAACAGAGAATGTATTTATTATTTTATTGACATTTGTTGACCGGGAACGTCCACTAGGTCAAAAACCCATTTTCAGTGGAGACCCGGGGAGAAAAGCTCCACATGTATTACAAGTAAAATGAATCTAACATAAGCAAAATCAAATTTTGCATGTATAAAAGGAGAACATATATAATCCAATTCAGATCAGAGTTAACATTCAATAATTACAGGTTTATAAGTTACATATGTAGAACAGAGTGTTAACAGAAAAATTACATTCTTAGGTAACAAAACAACAACAAAAAAAACTAGAGTTATAGAACTGGTTGTTATTCACTGCATAATACAAGAATTTGTTGAAGGACTGTTTTAAGGTAGTCTGTTTATCAGAAAGTTCTATAATTTAAGATAGTGGTACTTAAAATATCTAAATGTGATAGCAACTGGCTGAAATTTGGAAATGTCACCTCCTTAATACTTATAATAGTCACTCTGCATAATAACCTTCCTCTGAACATCCACTTATCCAGTCTGCTCAGGACCTCTGTCTTGGAAGCTAAAACCGTCTAATCACTTTCCCCAGGATGATAACTCCTCCACACATGATTTGGATTTTATTCTCTGTCTTTCAGTGCATGGTGTCTGCAACTTTGTGCAACCTAAGTATACCTGAAGTTATTCTGCCAAGATGAGGATGCATCACTGCAATAAAATCACTTTCTATTAATTAATTAATTAATTAATTAAGCAACAACCGATGATGTGGTGTGGTATATTGAAGATTTACCCATGGGTGGTGTGGTTTAATCATGAGGGCAATGCCAGACTGATTAAATAGAACCAACTGTGGATAAATCTTCATTATACCATGACCCCCCCATTAATATTCCAAAACGTGCACACTGATTGGCCAGCGTGCACGTTGTAAATTGACTTATACTAATGGAAAAAGGTCTGGTCACCCGGGTAACCTGGGTACCTTTTTTTGGGTGAAGCAGTACAGTATATAATCATTTGCATCCACCCATTACAAGACTTAAACATTCTTAAAAAACATACATTATCTTCCTTATTTTCAATTTAGTTTCCTGTCACTTAAGAATAATTGACTCTTTTTTCCAACTGTCTCAACAGTGCTGTAGCTTTAAGGCTAGAATAACTTTTAAATTCCAAGATAATATGTAGGTCACTATCAGTTGTTTTGGTGGGACTGCAGGGAAAAATCTCTAGAAGACTTGGCTTTAGTTTAGCTATCATGATGTCAATATCTCATTGAGGAGAAACTGGCTACTTTGTTATTCTTTTCACCTTTTTTTCAGTTACAGACTGAACTAATTGTTGAATGGAGAAAAAATAAGTATTAAGAAAAGGACAGTGCCAACCATCCACAACAATAATAAAATAAGGAATAAGTAAACTGAGTATTTACACATAAATACAGCTGTACTAATTAATGGCAATCAAAGAAGTACAATAAATCTTGTTATGGTGTTATTAATCTGTGTGCAATACCAAATCAGTTAACTTATTAAGTAATGTGAATATGAATTAGTAATTCAAATGACTTAATACTAAACAGGGTAAACAGGTATTCAACCCCCCCCCCCTCTGTTTGAGTCTGATTATCACTCCCTAAGGGCTATCTGCTCAATATATATTTTTAATTACTTGAAACCTCCTTTTAAAAACTAAATCTGGTATAACAACCATCAAGCTGAACTTCTGTTCAAACTGTAGCAATATATTAATATAAATTAGTATAATATGTTTTTAGAAAGTCAGTATTAATTTCTTACCAAAATATGAACCATACACTTCACCATTCTTTAAAACTAGACAGTAGTAAAACACTCCTTGGGCGGTAGCAGTCTAGTAGATATTAACTCCATCAAAGCTTCCATTCTGTTAGTGTTTCTCAAGCTTAGAACAAAAAGGAAGAAACGACCAGCACAGCTGGACTAAAATAATAAAATTTATTCAAGACCGTGAACACTTTCGCGCATAAGCACTTCTTCAAACTAAATAAAATTAAACAGTCAAACACACTTGGATACTACAGCTCAATTAAAACTCACAAATAATATAACGCCTATAAAACAAACAATTAATCACCATGGCAACAGGCTAATGCCTAATCTTATGTGTCTTCAAGCAGGGCCTAAGGGGAATACTCTCATTCAAAGCAAAATTCCTATTAGCCTGTAAAGTTAGAATCCATCTTAATTCATTATTTTCTGTTGTATTAATAATGCAGTATTTAAATGAGACAGTTCACAATTCATGCAAACAACCAAGGCCTGAAGATTTCCTAAACCAAGATATTCCTAAAGCCATTTACAAATATGGTATCAATCTCCATTTAACATTTCACTGCCACTCCACTTGCACTGGGGAATAAACCTCCCAAGTGACCTGCATTTGACAAGCAGTTCAGGCTGGTAATGCCATCATAAAGGAGATGCACCTCTCAACAGTCCATTGCATACCCATTCCTTATCAAGTAGCATGCATGCATAGTCAGCAAACAGAGACCAACAGAAGATAAGCCTCCTCTGCAAACAGATGGATTAAACCTGAATTAAGTCAGTTCACGTCAATGTACTAGGAAGATATGAGGATCAGGGAAGCCATAGTGCTGCAAGAGATGAAAACGATAAAAATCTCAAGGAAAAGGGACTCAAATCATTCATAATAACTTGGTGAGAGGTTACATATATACTAACTGGCAGAAAGATACAAAATTACTTATAATTCCAAAGCTGGAGTGAACCTCCAATAGGAAGGGGTACTCAAGGACATTAAAGACTTTGTTGAAATCAACGAATACAGTTGTCTTGAAGAATCAGATTGTAGGGCAAAACTGTTATAAATTATAGAATAATCTAAGTAAAAGTTCATTGTTCTGCCTTCCTTTAGCAAAGTTCTGCTGGGACTCCCCTACCACATTTGGTCTAACATGGCAAGTATACTTGCTAAGCTCTGGCAAAAATGTTGTTTTATGTAGGCAAGATTGAACTAATCTGATAATTCTCTGATGTTTGCTATTCTCCTGTCTTTTAGAAAAGAAATCACTGAGGTCATTAAAGAAACACATGATTTACACCTTCTTGTAGATATCTTCAAGCACAGCCAACCTCTAAACATCAACTTTAACTTCAAATAATTTCTAAAAACAAAAATGGAAATTCAGTTGAGGCCAGAGGTTTTCCCTGCTTTTCAGGAATCAGAACCCATCATATGTTTCCATTAATATGATTGGTGTGTGTCCGCTCAAGCTCCTGAGATAAAATTTGATGACAAATGACCTCAGTAAAAAAGGTAATCCAATTTCTTGGTTGCTGTCCTTTGCCTCTCGTATAAATAAATATCAGTCATAACTCAATGCAAGTAGGTGAATAACAACCATTCCTGCTTCATCCGTAATATTGCTAACAGTATGATCACACCTTCTCTCCCTCATTCTACAATTAGTGAGCTTTAGTGATGTTAAATACCAGGTCTCAACAGATTCCTGTAATCTTCCCCACTGAAAATGAGAAACCTCATGCGTAAGTACTTGGCACTTTAATTTATGAGACTGGATCTACATGTTTACTGTATACGATGCCTTCTCATGCATTATCTCTAAATTCTTACTCCTGATCTCCAGTTTGATTATTTTGCCCCAAACTTGTTCTCTCTTTATTGTTCCCAGTAGCTAATGTTTGTAAATGTCTGCAAAATATGACTGACCATCTGTATTTATTATTGTCCAAGCTTGTGTAATTTTGTATGAATCATAAAAGAGACGTGATTTCACATTTAACATTAGGTGAGACTGATGTGTTTCCACAAACCTACTGAAGTCTTAAAATCTTATGATCGCTATATTATTTGCTTTCAGGTCATCCACTTGGTTGAATTGCATGCTGTTTGATTATATTTAATTTGATATAATGTGATCTAATGTAATGCATTTGACAGAGACAGTGGAAGCCTCAAGATCACTGAATACTAGCGACAGGGGAAGTTTGCCTTTTCTCCAATGCTGTGCAAGCTCAGAGTTGGTATACTTAAGTTAGGAGGGTTGTGGAACATGTGTTTCCTATTAGAAAATATAAAAGAAAGAAAGGAAGAAATTTAGTACAAATAACAATGACGAAAAATAAATTGATTAATGTCTACAATGCAAAGATAATTTATACTGAAAAGGACACTACTTTGTTGTGTAACCCACACATTGCAGTGAACTCAACCAGAAAACATCCAGTCTACAGAAAAAAAAATATAATTTCTTCCAGTAGAGAAGGTGGAAAAAAAGAAGCAAGGGCAAGTGAAAAGGAGGAAATCAGAAATGAACTTGGAATAATTGAAGAACATTGCAGTAAGAAAAAAAAAAAAAGAGGACAAAGACTGAAGCTGACAACATATCTAAAGATGTGAAAGTACAAGAAAGCTGGATGAGAATCACATGCCTGCAAATGTAATAAACAATGAAAACAGTAGCATTAATAAGACCAATGGTGATGAAGATCACTCCTTTCTAACAACTGATAGAAAAGATATTATTGATTTAAAAGCTAGAGATTCTTTAGATATGGTCATAAATTGTATAGTTCTAATTGAAGAATCAGTTATAAGAGGAACTGATGCTTACATTTGCAGAGAAGGTAATGAACATCAAATAGTGTTATGCTTTCCAGAGAAAACAATTGTGATATGAGTAACGCCTTAGAATGCCTTAATGTAAGGGACAAAAGATCTCATCTTCAAGGACTCTCTGGCTGTAATAAGGAACTTAAGAGCCCTCTTAGATAGCATAACCTGTTCAGGTGTTAGGACATATTTTTTACAAATCATATATAGAAAAGAGAGTCAAGTCAGTGTGAATGAAAATATTTTTGGGGTACATACTTATATTAAAAAATGGTCCATTTTAAAAATGGAAATGTGTAGAGCATCAAAGCCTAATTTCAGGCACACATATGTTTAGACAGGATGGCCTGCCCTTGTCAAGACAAAGGAAAGGAATTTTTGCAGCAGCTGTATTGCAACTGTTGACTAACAAAAGACAGGTTTGGCAGATCAGAAATTTTAACAGTTCAGAGATAGCAACAATTGATTTATCTCTGATGGTCGTTAATGAAAGTAGCATTAGTAATACCAGTTTTACTGGAAAATGTGCTAGAATCCCAAAAGATTGATGCTGTCAATGGAAACCAGTTCTGCCCATGTATAAAATGTTTTACTGTAACAGACATTCTAACAAAAAATCAAGTGGAGGTGTTATAACAGGAATTAAGGACTGTTATGAGACCTGTGATTATTATATGTTCACTGATAACACCAATACTGTAGATTGTGCAATTGTAACTATAAGGACAACCCTGGAACATATAACAATTGTTGTAGTATATAGACCACAAAAGAAGAACTTGTGATGATCTATAGGAATTCATGCATTTCTTGCATGAAACAGCAAGGAAAAATAATAGTAGCTAGGGACCAGACTGGAATGATACTGATTCAACAACATTAGTTGTGATGTTTTGATAGGATCAGGCACAAAACACTTATCAATAAATTAGAACAACTAGGTGGTAATGTAATCTTGATAAGATGGCTCACTACATGGCCTACAAATTAGATATGGTAAGAATCATACAGCAACTGGACAGGTGAAATTTGAGGTTACAGTCATGGTGTCCCAGACGACTCTGTTTCAAGTCACACTTGTTGAGGTTGTATCTTCCAATTCTATCTTTTTCATCTGAGGTGTCCTACTGTCTGTATGCAGTTGATATGAAAATGCATTAACTGATAACATGTTACAGATAGGGCATGTCTGCAAAAGAACTTGACTAAATTAATCATTTGGGCACAGGAGAATAATATGCTGATAAATACATCAAAAACTAAGTATGTGAGATTTGGGAGACATGGATTGAAAGGTGAATATTTAATATAGAACACAGTAATTGAAACTATAGTTTCATTTAAGGACTTAAATATATGGGTAGAGACAACTCTGAGTTTTTCTGATCTTGTCAACTAAATCATTAATGATAGTTATAGAACTGTAGGCTATATAAAAAGATTTATACAGTTTAGCAAATCTGAAATGATGAAATCATTATTTGTTAGTTACATTAGACCAAACTGGGAAACCTTATAAGAAAAGAAGCATGAGTAAATTAAAACGATTACAGCAAAAAATATACAGGGGCATCCATACATGTGAAAATGTAAATTATTAACAAAGTCTAAAATATCTGAACTTGAATAATGTCTCATATAGACATTTAAGAGAGGAACTTATTCAGATATATAGGGTATTGGAATGTTTAAGGTTTTCAAAAATTAAAGAATCGTCAGATAACCTTTTAGAATATTATATATGAATGAGAATATACTAATTTGCTTTCTGAGAGAGTAGCTTATGCATGGAATATACTACCAAATTACATTAAAGCAAGTACTAGTCTAGATATTTTTAATAACAACTTGGATACTTATGGAAATAATTGTCTTGGTATGTTGGCAGTTTAGAAAGGAAGTATTGCCCATACCTAAAATACTTGTGTGCATGCATGTATGTATGTATGTACATATGCACATGGGGAGGTGTGCAAGCAAGGTCCCCCCTTGCAAAAAAAAAAAAAACTTTATTGGAAAGTGTCTTGCTTTGATAATTCTGTTTCTTTTGTGTATTTAATATGAGAGAAAAAATGTAAAGCAAATTTATTTTGATCAGCTGTCATAAAACCTTGCTAGGTATCTATGTGTTGTGGCAGAGGGACTTCTGAGCCTAGAAAACATACTGCTTATTGCAGTGTTTTGTGTACTATCCATATTCCATACACCATTAAGACTAGTTTTTTTTTAACCAAAAGTTGTGCTAGAGAAGGAAATATAGAGCTTGTCTGCTAATCACAGAGAGAGACAACATTCCATGACAACTACTGAGGACAAGCTGTCTCTAGGAGGATTTGATGACAACTACCTTTTGATGAGAGTTATGATTCCTGAATTCTGGATCTAGAGCAGGTTCTGAAGAGGAATCTCCAGGTCCTTAAAAGTAATGGATGAAGACAACACCAACACAAGCAGACAGGATGGATGGTTCACTTATTGCAAATTGATAAAGTCCAAACACACCAAGCAGGGTGAACCAAACATTAGCCCAGCTTCCTATTAAAACACACAAGTCATTTAAAAATAGCATGTCTACCACTAATGCATTAGCTAGACATATTATACAAAATAATGTCTCACATACTTTTAAATTTTTTAGTGATAGAAACCATTAAACTTAGTGAACGTGGTGGTGATGTGAGGAATTTGTTGGAGATATCCAAAATGAGATGGATTATTCAGTTGGGGGCTAATTCAGGATGGGTTTGAATGATAGGGTTTCCATTAAACTGGTCTTGAAAGCCAGGAATTTTTATAATTAAAGTATTTTTATAAGTATGAATTTTATAAGTAATGTATTTTTAGACGGGGATTTATTTTTATACTATGACAGCATGTTCTAAAGTGGATTGTTTTGAGTTGAGTAGTAGTCATGTACTTCTGTCCATTCTACAGGATGGTGAAGTATTTACCATGTATTACACCAGTCTAACAGAATGTATTGTCTGATGAAGCAGTGTTTTTTGACTGTGAACGTGCTCACAATAAATGGATGAAGACAGTTTGAAACTGTCTCTGAAATTAGGAAAAATTAACTCCACTTGTGTGACAGTACCTATTGAAAGGAAAAACTGGTGTTTTATTAGATCATGAGATGTTGGGAATATAGTCATGTGATGGTTTTATGCTATTTATGCTGTATGTGTTAAGTTACTTCAGTCTGAAGAAGTTTCTATTTTAAGTGAGACAAAACCGCTAACTGGAGTTTTATCGACTTGTATTTATATTCATTAAATTGGTGTTTTCCATATTTGGAGCTTGCAATTTTTTTTTTGGCTACCAACAAATTACCTGTCATTTATTTCCTCATAACAGTAAGGAGTGTACACAGTCATAACTGTTGGCGGTGGGGAGGCTCTCTGTGGGTGAAAGTATTTAATGTTCTTATCATCTGATCATTTTAAATAGTCTGTATTCTAGTTTTGCAGGACTAGTGTGTGTGTGTGTGTGTGTGTGTGTGTGTGTGTGTGTGTGTGTGTGTGTGTGTGTGTGTGTGTGTGTGTGTGAATTAATTAGGAGTACTTTGGCTAATGTGAGTGTGTGAAACAAATTTGAAATATGTGTTTGGTATTTTTTTTAACACAGACATCTGAAAAGGATGCAGCCAACAATGCACCTATAATTGCTGGTTTTGGGGTGATATCTTTTGATAAAATTGACTTACTCTTATGAGCTGATATACAAGTTAAAAAATTCATTAATTTGTCTTTGTGGGAATAGTGTGCATTTGTGTAAATCAAATTGGAATAAATTACTGTGGCTGTTTTTATAACAATCAGACGTGATGTGTACACAGCAGATGAAATGGTCATATTTACTGAGTATGGATATTAATGAATTATAATAATATTAGTTTGATTTCTCTTTTATGGTTGAAAGGTTTTAAGATGTGTACTTTTGTCATTATTGCTTTATACATTTTGTTTTACTGGTTAATGGACAAATTTTTCAAAACTACAAATTCTAAACACACTAGCAAATGCTTCTGTATTAAACAAGAAATATAATTTAAAACAATCAGTAAGGGAAAAAATAACACATACTTTTATATATTGTCTAAAATGTGTGTAGGAAGCATATGGTTGAAAATAGTCAGAGGCATAAGATATACTTAATTCACCACTGGTCAGATGCATTTTCAATGAACTTGAGTTTTAATGTATTTTCAATGAATACGAGTCTCAGTGGATTTACAATGCTCTACAATTTGAAATAAAAGTTTTTAATTAAATCCAAATGTCTTTAATCATTTTAAAAGTAAAGATGAAAGTGAATGTACACTGGCAGGAGAGGTGGTCCTGCTTGCAGTATCATCCTGCTATCTCAATTTCTTAGCATGGCATTTTAGACAGTTCAGTTTGATGGTGGATACAGTGAAAGCATTTGAAAGTACCACAAAAAAAAGAAATTACAGAGAGACTTAAAAGATTTTAAACATGGTAATGTTTTCTACTGGAAACCAAATGAGCAAGATTATTTCATCCAAACAGAATATTCAACTGAGTAGCATGAAGATGAGTAACAGATACCAGAAGCAGACAATGAACCCGAGCCGGCTGGACTACAGCAGCATCCATCTCAGTCTGGGATTTTAACACAGGTAGAACCTGCAAGAGTCAATAATGATGACATCAGGGCTTTGGATTATGTGGATTTTTTGGTGATATTGCAAGTGGGACCACTTCCTGTCCCTGAAAGAATGTCATGATCCAGAATAGCAAAAGGTGCACATGTAGACGGAAGAAACATAGGCAACAGTTGAGAAGACCAATGACTCGAAGCAGGTCAAAACAACACAACAGGTAGATACTTGTTAGATTATTTTAACCAGTCTGACTGTATTATTACACAACTGGAAATTGCTAATTTATAAAAAGGACTACCATTTGTTTCTGCATGCAAAAGAACCATTTCAGACATTTTAACAGCCACACAAGTTTTCTGTTGGAATATGAAGTTGAAGTTAATGTTCTCTAACTGTACTCAGTATTCATTTAATCCAGTAAGATGTCCAAGTACATTTATTCTTAACAGTTACCCTATAATCAAAACATTTCAAACAGCTTGTGAGCAAGACATATATAAGCCATTCCTTAATCCTAACAAGGGCAGTTTTTATAATGTATCATCAGATGAAACAAAGGCTTTAGAGAATCTGATAAAAATTATACCATTGTGATAAAAGGAACAGATGAAGGAGGAACTAATGTTATAATGGAGAAAAATAATTGTATAAGTAATATCCAAAAAATGTTAGAAAATTTTAATTTATGAAAATATAAATTGGACAAGGGTATCTACAATAATGGCAAGAATGAATGGGCAAAAATATGAAATGCATTTGAAACAGTATTAGTTTAGATGCTATATTTTTTTATCCACCATTTTCATGTATTTCTACTTATTATGACATCGCTAAGATACACAAAGATGAGACTAACCAACCTCTGTATTGTTTCTAGTAGACAGTGACTTACAGAACCTATAGTTATTCTTTAGAAAATAAATTGAATAAAATACTACATAAGAAAGATGCCTTTTTAATGGATAGTAACATTTTTTTACTAAATTATATGCATGGAGTAGTATAAATAAAAGTAGTATTGTTTATTCCATAACAAATGTACATTGACTATTTCCTTCAATACCATAAGAAAAAGAAAGGGAATTCCTGAGACAATATTTCAGAAAATGTATTAATGTTTTAAAATGCTTGAGATAAATACACTCTGTGAATTGATGTTCACAGTATTAGAAAATAACGTGTTTATTGCTCATTGAGAATTTGTTTCTACAAAAACAAGGACTGGCAATTGGCATTAATGTAGCTAATAGATGCACTGACCTGTCAAGTCTAACTGGGAAAGAACATATATTTTCTTTGATGAAGGATGTAACACACGTTTATTAATGTATAAATGGCATGTCAATGCCATATTTATTTTATGGGATGGAACACAAGATCAAGTTGATTCCTTTGTAAAATACGTATCGCAAACTACAGATTTCTTACAATTTAAAGTAAATATATCTAAGGAAAGTATTAGTTTCTTGGACATATTAGTTTATAAAAAAGAGCCTTATAGCTTAGGCACAACAATGTTTAAGAAACCTAGAAGAAGGAACACATATCTTCATAGGAGTAGTATGCACCCCAACATATATTTAAAAATGTATTTAAGGGGCAGTTTCATAGATGTTAAGATTAAGTACAGATGATAATAAGGCAGGTGAACAGTTAAGAATACTGACAAAAGAGTTGAATGAGAGACTTCATGCAAAGGCTGAATAAAATGAACCAGTACAGGGATTATTTCAATCAGGTAACAATAGATTTACTTGTTCTTCAGATAGAAGGCATGAGGACAATGAATTTAATTTAGTTTCTACCAATATTAATAATATAAACAGTAGAACAACTACTAAGGATGTTATATATATATAATAAAAACGAACTGGAAGATTCTGCAAACTTTAATTCATGAAAAATACAGAGTTTCAATACTTTTTCTTAAAAAAGATTTAAAACTTTGAAACAGAAGTTAGGTTATGAAGAAAATAGTATACAGAAAAGAAAGATTGTGAAGAAGTATGGGACTTTTGCTTGCTGAATTTGTCATTAATGCAAATATATTTATAAGAAAAAGTATAGTATAAATCTAAGCAGAAAGGCTGGCTTTGAGCAAAACAAGCAGTTAACTTCAGTGTACCTTTAGTATAACTTCAATGAAATTTCCAGCTCCCATTGAGAGATGCTGCGATACTTTAATCAGCAAATAACTCTCCGGTTTAGTAATAGATGAATATTCTTTAATAATACGAACCAATACAGTCAGACAAGCGCTTTCGCTATAATAAGCTTCCTCAGGTCTATACATATATATATATATATATATATATATATATATATATATATATATATATATATATATACACACACACACATATATATATATATATATATATATATATATATATATATATATATATGTAAGTATAAATATATATCTATATAAGTATATACAGACATGCATCTGTAGATAGAAATGGGAATATAACAAAAACATATATGTCCACATGCAGTGTTAATTGGGTTGTGGGGGCCCAAACAACATACATCTTGAATGTATAGATACCCCCAAACAACCAAACATGTCTGCCCAACAATACAATACCAACTGTTGCAGATCCCATAACCATGATCTGACACAACATGGGCACAAGATGTTAACAGTACTCCATCCCACCTGTATGATGTCAGGCTGGTATCAGTAACATATCATGCAGTACAGTCTGGCTACCATAGGGAATGTACAATGTGGAAGCAATCAACATCCTTAGGATACATATACTCAGACACATATATGCAAATACATATATATATATATATATATATATATATATATATATATATATATATATATATATATATATATATACACATATATACAGATATATATGTAACTACACATACACACACACACATATGTATAGGAAGATACATCTGTAGAAGGTGCACACAATACAGAACAGCCACTATGCCTACAGTTGCCACCTTACCAACTGGACACTGTATGAGCTACACATACAAATGACATTTGTTGCCAGCAACATATACCCAAAGAGAGGTCAAAGGATATAACACCACACACAGGTTTGCATACATGGGAAAGCTTTATTTGTGTACTATTACAGTTGTATATGCCATGTCATATAGCTGTTTAGACACGGACATACATATAAACAGAGTAATGCAACTGTGAAACAGTTAAATTAACACAGTAGTGTGGAAAGATTTACATATGTTGCTGTCCAGGCTGAGGCCTTCAAGTAGTACAATAGTAAAGACAGACTGGGCCACAGGATACCAATCAATCAACAGTAAGTAATGCAGATGTATAGTCCAGCAGCCTCTATCTACACTCTGTATGCAATCCCTAGGGGCTAAAGACCTCAGCTGACACAATGGGATGTATCTGTTACATAACAAGGCATAACTGACACCATCACAATCACACTGACAAACAGAACAGTCTGTATGGCAGGAGGCAGTAGGCCTGCATTTACCCAAGGTGATTTGTATGGTAATGTACATCCAGATACCTTAAGGCAGCTTAACCCTGATACCTCCACATGTTGTAACAGCCTAGGTTAGTTATGGTGCACCCACCTAGACTCAATAATACAGGGCCATATACCACTGTTACATACACTGGCCTCTGGAGTGCATAAAGACACACATGTATTGTGTAGGTGAAGCCCACACATATATGGACTCAACCCCCTCAGTATGTGTGGGGGACACAACAGCAGTGGACTTATGACAGGAATGGCAGCATGACATGCTCACAGCCCACTACATAAAAACCCCTGACAGCATGTCATATGTACAAAGCCTGGCATGTAGGTGGAGAACAGAGGCTGGAACACAGGCCCATATGTGTAAAACTGTTGTCATACGCTAAGCAAGTAGCTGGTGTTACATGATAGTCTGCAACATACCCTTGGTCAGGCATATGAAGTTAGAAACACAAATGGATGTAGCCATGTACTGATAGCACTCAACACACACACTGCCAGTGATATATCTGACACAAGACCTATGTGGTGGACAGACAAAACATAATAGGCACACCTCTGGCCATCAAGTGGATAGGCCCACAGTTGAGAGCTATGCATACAGACTGCATTCCTCGTTAAACTAGTATGTACACACAAACCCTGTAACTCTGGTGCTATACAATTCATACAACAACACTACTCACACTCTGTCTGTAGTTCTGTAACCTCCTACAAATATGTAGCTGGCCTGTGT